>NC_053123.1:6174933-6317433 GCF_010015445.1 Perca fluviatilis
TCTGTGTCATGGATGCGATTGACATCGAGGCCAGGAAACAGCATGACTTCTCCTGAAGCATTGGCTGACAACTTTACGAGGACTTAACTTCTATACGTTTGATGAAAAGACTCGCTTACCTCGTTTCATTCCAGCTATTCAACGTCTGTTCATTACGCGCACCATCGAAACAGAAGATTTCAAGTCGCATGGTAGCAGAGGCGCTACTGAACTGAAACTAGCAAAGAAGATCTTTGATCCCATCACGAGATGTCACGACGAATTTGATTGGTCAGGATTCTGTGAAAATCTTCCAACTGCGTTTGGTCTGCGAGTGTTATGGACTCATAAAGAGTTATATTTTGCACCATATTTAGGCAGGAAAACAAAACCAAAAAAGAAAAAAAAAAAAAAAATCCGCGTTTTAAATGCATTGACATTTACTTTTAAACATATGTAACCTGCATGTATCTTTGAATATTTCTTTTTATCTTTATATCTGTTTTAAAATTGTATTTTCTTTTCAACAAAATATCACAGTGTTTTTAACATATATGTAATCAGTGTGTATCGCTGAATGGCTTTCTTTTCAACAAAGCTTGAATGACATGTTGTATCTACAATCTTTTGTAAATAAAGGAAAAAAAAAAAAGAAAATGAATAAAGACTCATTCTTGCATAGGATGTCTTAGAGAGAACTGTTGAGGTCTCAGAGGAAAGGATGGCAGAAAGCGTGTGATGGAAAAAGTGTATTACGATCCTCTAAATCCAGCCAGCTATGGAGGTGTAAAAGCTGACTCCGTCAGGAGTGTAAAGGGTGAGACTGGCGAAAATGTCAGTGTTCAGGAAGTTAGAGATTTTTAGCAGAGCAAGATGCTTATACATTGCATAAGCCTGCCAGAGTACATTTCAAGAGGAAACCGAGTGTTTGTTACTAAGCCTTTAAATCAATTCCAAGCCGATCTCTGTGACATGCAAGCCTTGGCAGAACATAATGACGGTTTAATTATTTACTGACCGTCATAGATGTATTTTCGAAAAAAAGCATATGTGCGTCGTTGAAGAGGAAGACTGCCTCCGAGTGGTAAAAGCATTTCAATCGGTGTTTCAAGGAAAGTTTAATACCTCTAAAGCTACAAGCGGACGCCGGAAAAAGGAGTTTTTTCAACAAGAAATTTGAGACTCTGATGAAGAAACACAACATCAAACATTTTAGGGCCGAAGTGACTTAAAAGCGTCGGTTGTTGGCGTTATAACCGCCTCTGAAAGCTTCGCATGTATAAATATTTTACTGCTCACAACACCAGGCGATACCTCGACGTCTTACCAGACCTGGTACAGAGTTATAATAACAGTTATCACACCTCTATTAAAATGACTCCTATGGAGGTCTCGCGGAGAACACCGATCAAGTGTTCCACAATCTGTCACGGCACCTTTGCCTCGTTACAGGAGAATAAAATAAAGATGGCTTTTAAGAAGAGATCTGGTCCGTCTGTCGAAAGTGAGAGAGCGTTTTTCGATAAAAAATACGAGCAGAGTTTGCGGGCGAAGTCTTTACAGTGACCGAGCGTATTCCCGTACACCTCCGTATATAAATTAGTAGACTATGGCCGAGCCTGTCGAGGGTCATTTTATGAAGCAGAGATGCAAAAAGTAAAAATGGCGCCAACAAAATGTTTCAAGTGGAAAAAATCCTAAAGCGCCGCGCTGTCAAGGGAGAAAAACAGGCTTTTGTGCAATGGAAAAACTGGCCGACAAAATTTAACAGCTGGGTTAAATTGGCTGATGTGAGTCGGTATATAAAACCTCTGTGTACAAAGACCCGGTCCATCACTTTCGCACTCAATAGAGAATCATGGAACACACGCCTCTGAGGGCTTTTATGTGACTCTGCCTTCCACGCCAGTAAGGAAATATTTAAAAGTAATACTAGCAGTTGTTACTCTCGATTTGGCAAAACCGATTGAACTTGCTGGCGAATGGTTGGTGGGCCTATGCGAGAAATCATATATCCGCGCCGCTGGTATAATTTACCGGCAGATTCATCCTTTTTGAACTGAATCGGGTGACCGATGAGCCTCAGCCCTTGGTGAGTGTAAAATTTAACAGGGGGCGCGTACTATAATGCGTCCTAAAGATCTCCTGGAATACCTGGTCCGCGGTTAAAAATATGATGCCTCCTTTGGCGCCTCTTTCAACAAGCGTGACCAAAGCGGATTGACTTCAAAGGCGACGGTCTTTACAAAATCAAAGCGTACCCCCCTCTCGGCTTACATGCTCGGTCTGAAAGTTAATGAATGGTGGACGCTATCCAAACGGCCATCTACATATCCTTGTGATTTAAGCGCGCGGGCATATATAACCTGTTTGTCTATCACGGATATCATTCAGTATCAACGGTTCGTGACAGTTACTCACCGCTGCTTGGTGTGCGTGAATGTGAAAGGTGACTTTGGTGACATAACGGACATTCGGGTACCATACACTCCATTATATGCCGCTGTCGAAAAATTACATCAAAAACATACGCATCGAAATTAAAACAGATGCGCAACAAACCCGTGGATTTTGTTTTGGAAAAACAATTGTGAAACTACACTTTAAACCAGTTCAACGTTCTTTGTAAGATGCTTCATATCAAAGAAGACCGCGCCGTTTGTGCGGCCTACTATGAAGGTCAAGTAGGGTAGCGTTACCCGGTTTTATGGAGCTCCGGTTATGTACGGTTGAGGTATAGGCTCAATATTTTCAAAGCTGTTTTGCTTTGTAGCCCCTCTGCTAAGAAAGGTTTCGCTGTAGCAAAACCGCATCTTAAAACAACCCCTACAAACATTGCATCAGATGCAGTGAAAGGATTTATGGGAAACTGCCGAGAACAAAAACGAAAGCCCGGTGATATTATGGTCTTGTCACGTAGAGCAAGGAAGCGCCCGCCAGGTGAGAGGGGTTGTTTGGCTGCATTTAAAAGCGCCAGCCTGCTAAGCGGAGCAAATCAGTCAGGAGACGCTCGAAGAGAAGGAAGTCTGCACAGAGCTCCGACATATTTTACCGTTGCAAACAATGGCCCTCTTACATCAGAAATCGGCAGAGTGTACCCTGGCGAGCTGGACCTCTTTTCAGCTCCCATGACACAATTATCCGTAGAGGATAAAAATATCAAGAGTACCAGCCGTTATCAGCACTTTTGGACTCCTCCCCGATTGAATTTTACATACCTGGAGGCGGTGAAAAGTACCTCGATTTAAGCGACCGCGCTGCTTCATCTCAGAGTTAAAATTACAGAGAAAGATGGGTCAAACATCCCACCAGATACAGCAGTTGGGCTCATCAACTACCCGCTGAATACAATTTTTCAGTCAATGCGACGTTATTCTGGGGGATAGATTAATTTCCCAGTCAAGTGCAAAGCGCGCGCATCCATATCGGCGATTATAGAAACTTTGCTCAACTTTTTCAGGCGACCGCGTTAAAGAGTCAATTTATTAGCGCCGGTCTGTTTTACAAAGACACGCGCGAAGCGCCATGGATTCTGTGGTAATAAATAATGGTCCTAACAGAGGGTTAGTCCAGAGAGGTCAATTCAGGGCGCGAATCTGCCGAAGTGGACCTTTTGGGCCCATTACATAGTGACATATTTTTCTGCGAAAGACTGATGTTAAACTCTGTTGATTTGAGAATTAAACTGATCCGTAACAACGATGCATTTTGTCTTATGGGGCTGCGTGATTCCGAGTTCTGTCTAAAGATAATATCGGCATCGCTGTTTGTTAAAAGGTCACCGTTTCCCCGGTTCTATGCGTCTGGGTCGCGCCCGCCCTGATGAAAGGAAATGCTCTTTATCCGCTCTCCCGCGCGTCTGTGTGAAGACCTATTCCATACCGGAAAATTCCAGGATCTGTAACCAGGAAAACCTATTTCTGGGTGCTATGCCTCGCTATCTAGCTTTAGCCATGGTTCGAGTAGATTCTTTTTCAGGAAGAAGGGACCTATCCCCGTTTAACTTTCTTCATAATGACATTGAATATCTTGCACTGTGTCCGGATGGGAGGCAGCTGCCTGCTAAGGCCTTCCAGCCCGTTTCAACACAGGCAGCTCAGTTAGAGAGTATTACAACATGTTTACATCTACTGGGAGACACCTCAAGGATCTGCCTCTTAGCATTACCCGTAGGAATTTGCGAAGGTTATTCTTTGTTAGGTGTTCAATCTGGGGCGGCAGGACAAAGACAAGCCATAGCCCATTTCCTCAGGGAATTTCGTCTTGAAATGCGCTTCAGGGTCCCTCTGCCTTACACAACAACGTTAATAGTATACGCGTTTTACCGATTCCATTCTGGAGATCAACTCTAAAAGACAGGTGTTGGTGGATTATTATTAAAGATATGGATAATCATCAGCTAGAAAGGCTTTTACATCATCTTATAGGAGACACATTCCGCGGCTGTGGGCTTGTGATCAGCTACCGCGCTGAGCCAGACCTTTAACCTGCCAGCCTATTTTATAGTGAACACTCATCCTTCCTACATGCCTGGTGAGCACTGGCTGCGCACTGGCGTTGGAAGGGGCGGAGTGCAACTTTTTCGACTCTTATGGATTTCCGCCAGATTTTGCTCATTACCCAGCGAGCATTTTACAATTTTGGAAAGTCGTTCAAAGAAGCTACACTACCACAACCGCCAGCTCCAGCATACTTTCTCTATAGTGTGCGGACAGCGTTTCGTTTTTATCTCTGTCACGGTGCGGTTTATCTTATAATAACATTTTGGGCTTGTATCATGTTGGCGATGTCTATAAAAGCGACCGCATGGTATCTACTTTTGTGAATAAATATCAAAGATCGTCGCTCGTAACCGCTCAGAATCTTTTCATCATAGTGTATGCTCTCTGAAAATGTTTAAAGATTGTTATCACTTGTAAGAAACATGAAAAACAAACAAACGCTGTAACCATAAACTTGTGATTAATAAAATGCTTTATTGAAAATGACAGTTTTACGGAAATTCTCTTCATTTACAAGTTTAAAACCTTAATCCCGTAGACCATCTTGGGGATTTTTGTCTTTTGCCGCGTGATTTTTCTTCAAAACCATCTCCGTCCATTCTGAGTTGTCTGTACTGTTCGCGGCGCGCGCGAGATTTTTCACCATCGAAGCGGGAATGTTGAGCACTGACAAAGTATTTAAGAAACCAGTCCATCCTTTTGGCATTGTTTGTGTTTTCTTCTTATTAGGCTGCGCTAGATTTTTGAATAAATCTATCATATGAGAGCACTTACGACAGAGCCTTTGTAAATAAATTCGCCCCTAGAGGACCATCTCCGTCATTTTGCGGCTAATTTCTGCATAATGTAAGAGAGCGTTTTTCGGTCGTGCAGGGGCAGGTTTGTTATCACATCGCTTGCAGCCTCATCCAATAGGGGTTGGGGTTGGTGCTGATGCTGCTGCTACACCACCATCAGCACCATCTACTGGTGCATCGGCAGCTGGTGCATCTGATGAGGATGCAGAGTGTTGACTTTGTGCGACATCCGGATGCAGAGTGAGGAGTAACCCTATGACGCGCTCTTTCTCGGCTTTGTTTGAGCAAAGTGAGATAAGCGTAACTATCAGCGCTTCGTATCTTTTAGCTTTTTCATACGAATTCAATCTTGGATCATTTAATACGGCGCTCATTTTCTCATTCAAATCATCTTCGGCTGTCTGTCTGATGGATGGCTCTGGTCTAGTCATTTTACTCAGCTGCTGGGGCGAAATCAAATACATTTTCTTGGTAGCCTTTAGAGCCATATTATTAATTTTTTCTTCTCCTCTTAGCTTCTCGGAATCAGCCCACCTAGTAGATTTCCGAGAATAGGCACTACGGACGAAAGCAGAGGAAGGATAAAACCCCAGTTTGTTTTTCAGAACCTGATGTTTACGCTTTAAGCTGGTTTTTATCTGCCAACAACCTTATAATATTCTTTTGACGCTTCAGTTGTCTGTATTGAGAAGGGGACACCTTTAGATGCCCTTTCAAAGATTAAGAGATAATTCGCACAAGGCCTGCAGAAAATCAGGTGAGCAGTGTTTTAAAATGTCTTTGCGCTTTGAAGGCTTCGCGTGGTACAAGGCTTTTAGTAACAGAAGCGTTCCTTTTTAACCGCTCCGACATAATGAAGGTCTATTTTGTTTTAGCGATGTAAACCGTCGTCTGCTGGTGGGGAAGTATCCCGTGCGCACTCTGTAACGTTCTGGGCATGAAGGTGTGAGGTCCAAAATTAAATACCCGTGCGCTGACTTGGTAGCATCTTGAAAACTTTCCAGGAAAAACTGTTTTGTGGGGAAACATCTGATGTGCTAGTACCCTCATCTGCAGTTGGTGCGAGGGTTTTAAATAGCACGAGGTAATTACAGTTTAAACTGATTATGCGGCTGTATTTACCTTTATGGAATACATTTTGAGTCAACATCATGACGCTCATCCTTTTGTGATGTCGGTATTGCGTGAATATTTTCGCCACCTCGGGATGGTCACCTGCCTGAAATATGACGTCGTCCAGGATGGCCGAGATGTGAATGGTCAGGAGGAAACAGATTAGTATCGTCAAAGAATCGGGGAGTCCTTCCAGAAATGTAATTCTTTTATTCATTTTCTTCATTTCATCATACATGGGTTGATAACTTGTATAAATCCATACAATATTTTCTGGTACAGCGTCCATCACACGTTCACATTTTTCCAGTACAGATTTAATAAAATAGGTTTTACCACAACCACTTGGGCCCACTACCAAACATGAAAATGGAACCTTTAGTCTTGGATCAAAATCAATCTGCTCCATCATGCAGCTAATAACCAAAAGGCAGAGTTGTACCGTCAGGAAATACCCGTCTCTTGTTGGTACCGCGACTCTAAACTTTTTCTTGAATGTAGCGTTTTTCAACAGAAATCCGTTTTTATCACGTTTTATAGTCTGTTGCGGCGTTTCAAGGAATCTTTCCTTAGACCCCTCAAGATAGCCTTCGACCAATTCTTTTGTGCTGTCAAAATTGATCAGTTCACTGCATTCTCGCGTCTGTGTAATACCTTTAACTTTCATCACCACTTTTTTCTCATTTTTGGTCTGGTAGGCGTAGCTCTTTGGACCCGCGGCTACAAATTCATGTATTGTTTCGCCGCGTAATTCATCCGTGAGGTCACCGAGATAATTACCCAGCTCCAGAGGCGTCTCATTTTCTTTTATCACATAGATCAAGCTGTCCGTGTCTACGTAGAGAGTGTTCTGTTGCAGCCTTTCTAAATAACTGTACAATTTCAGGCGCGTGGCGGTGGTAAGCGCGATAGAAAACATTACTGCTTCGACCTGGGGGACTACACACCTGTCATTATACAACCACTGAATCAGTGCTACGTCGCCGCGGTTTGTTGGTAAAAGCGAACGTGTTTTAGAGTGTATTGTCCAGAAAACACTAAAGTGAAAAAGTGTTCGGCCGACTTGGCGAGTGTGGTTTGAACCAAATTACTTCTCTCGCAAACTTGCCCCAAAAGCCGTTCAGACAAGCCTTGGACACCTGTCTCTTTGCGGTTGTCTCAATTTTTTCTGGGTTTAACCTGATGCCTTGATGCAATTCGTAGTCTCTGATGTATTTTTTCCTACTCTCATCGTCCACGGCCTCCGCGGGAAGCCTGAAGCTTCCTGTTTACCCTTCAAAAGGTGTGAATGTACTTCGACAAAAGATTGCTGCTCTGTGCCTCAAAGTGCCAGACCTCAGAAAGTTTTGACACCTTGTAACCCATCTGTTACGCTTTGTGCAGCTCTGCACGGCCCCAAACTCCGGTCAGGGCTCTGGCAACGTCATCATGACTACATGGTTAGCTCTCTGATTATTAGTCTCTGAGCATGACGACAGAGTGTGAACACTAATTTACCTTGAGCTGTTTTATAAGGTAACGGGGAAAATACAGACCTCTTGGGGGAATCACGGTTGCTCTGATCAGCCCAAAGTAGTTTTCAATTTCGTCAAAATCTCTGTGAATTATTACCGGATGGCCTAATGGGTATGAGCCTGTTGCGTTAACGTACGGATACAATGACGTAACATCTACATAATGCACAGATTCGTCTGCACCTGCAGTGTACCGTAGCCTCAGCCGCTGGTCCGCCCCCCGTACAGTGCGGCTCGAGGAGCCAGAGGTTCAGGTGGATCATATTTCTTCATAAACTCTCGCACCCCGCGTGTGTTTTTTCATCAGAGTCCGCATGCTCCGTCATCACCTCTGTATGCAGTCCATGCGTGGACCTCAACTGATGCAGCTTCTCCTGGCTAGCCGAATGCATTTCCTCAAAGGCGATCCCTGTCATTGGGCAGATATCATGAGGTCTGAAACAAGTAGGACAGCCATGATAAAAACATCCTTGAAATTCATAGGCGCAGTCTAACCCCTCTATGGCGGCGTAACCGTCGACAAAATACGTACCAATTTTCTTTTCCCCGCGGTTTAGAGCATGCTGAATGAAAATGTTTTTGAATACATTAACCATTCCAGCCATTGAATTGAGCCGCTCGAGAATTTTTGAACTGGCGCCTGTATGTCGTCGGTGAAGGAATAGCCAGTGTCTTTTCAACCAGGAAATTTGTGAGAAATACTTTCATTGATGCCGAGGAAATTGTGGCGCGGCTGAAAGGATCCACGTCGTCTCCCCTACAAATTCCTCTCTGAATTTCATGCATCCCTGCCCAGAATATTTGTGTCGTTTTGACGGTAAAAACTGCCTCTTTCTCAAAGTTAAAAAACCCCTCGATGCTTCTTTGTACCAGCTGTAAAACTCGTTTTGCTGAGAGCGCGGACATGCTTTCTACACCGTAATCTGCGGCGGGTAAAGGCCCGATATATTTTAGATGCTTCTCTTTGCTAAATTTGTGGGGAAAGAAGCCCTTTGATTGATCTGCAAATCCTAATGCTTTCGGCATGCGGCGAGTTTCATGGTAAGAAAGGACAGGGAATCGATAAACCTTAGCAGATAATCTGTTTCTGTAAAACAGATTATTTTGCTGCTGCATGACAAGCGGCAGGGCTCATTCCTAAGTCTATCAGGCCTCTGAGGATTAGGTAGCTGTCAAAACCTCTAGCATTGTGTGCGATAAATGTAGCTTTTATATTGAGGTTTCCTGAACTTCGCGAAACTTCTCGACGCCAGTCTAAGCCGTAGGACATCCATTTTTCACCCTGTAGCGATTAGGCTACGAGGTAGGGCATGTGTTCTCCCTTGTCATTGACAAATGTTTCAAAATCGTAAAGAGAGTATCTTGGGTCTGATTTTCTTGAAATTTCACCGGTTGTATGTAGCACTGGTGGGCCTCGTCACCTTTGTGGACACCACACACTTTACATTTGAGGTTCATGCATTTGTGCTCTGTACTAGCGGAGAAGAGAATATTTGCAATTTGAACATTTGTGAATCTTCTGACATGTACTGAGGGTCGTGTCATTCAAAGACTTTGTGTGTTTAACGTAACAGCGGTGTATGCGAGAAGTCCTGTTGCAATCTGCGCGGTATACAGGGTCACTGTACGCGGTCTCATGTAGGATCGAAACAGAGATTGCAATGACCGGACAAGAGTGGGCCTACGCTCCGGCAGTAACCTCGGTAACAGTAATGACATACATTATCAACCCTAAAAACCCTTTAAGATTTTTTATTCCATAATAGTGCTCGTTAAGCAGGAATAGAAACACTGGCTGGTCAGACTTTGGGTATTGTGTTTCAAAATGCGAGGGGCCGGTCCTCGCGTCTCTGTAAAGACTACAATTTTCCGGTTTACTATCTGTTCAAATTTATTGATGTGACTGAGAAGCTACTGCGGTGGCCGGTCAGACCCGCTAAATGATGAAGCTCTCTAAGCGTGCTGCCGCGGCTTGTATGTAGGTGAAGTCGGTGTTGATGAGCAGAGCCAAGCTGATGGTAAAGCATAGTTTATTGTTTACGTTGGGCACTACATGCAAGTGTTTTTTTTTCTTATTAACGATCTCCGCTGACCAGAGTTTTTTAAGTTTTCGCTTATCACCAGCACCGCCCTAAGGATTTTTGACAACTTGAATGACTACTTCCAGTGGGGAGTCAGCGTCTAGCTCTCTGTTAGATTGTATCAATCTCTCCAGTAACCCTTCAAAAACGTTCTGAAAGTCCAGCGCCCGTTATCACCGGCTTGAATGATATCGTGTTCCTGTGCATTTTCCCTATTATTTCAACCTGTGCACGGGTCATTAGGTCTAACCTCAGGTCTCACTCTCTCCAGCTAAAGGCGTTAAAATGATTCAAAACATCTTCATAAAATTCGCCAAATCCCCGCGTTACGCTATGGGAGGTACTTTAAAGGTCTGGCCGAATTCCAAATTCCCAAAGCGTCAGCGTCTCCTCGACCGAATGTCATAGGGGTCTATTGGCGGTAAGGGGTTTTTCTAACGGGGGAATGTCATGGTTCTCAATCTCTTGTAATAAGGTATTTTCTACCGGTTGAATGTCATTATGGTTATGATTATCAAGCTCTTGTAAGGCCCTTTCTACGGCTGAAAGTAATCACTCGCAGGCTCTGGTTGTGCTGTCTCTGTGCTGCCGTTATTTAAATAGGGTTGATCAGGACGATTGTCTGGGTGGGGATTATTATGATTTAACTCTTGGATGGCTTCAGCAAGGCTGGTGTTACAAAAGCGCAGTGGATCCCGTTTACATCGTCTACAGCAATAACTAATTGTATGGGAATTATACAAGACTGGTCAGGCTCCATTTTGCATGTGATTAAAAATAAAATAAAATAAAATAAAACAAAATGTCACAGCTAACACCTTACAACTTTTACATTTGAAGAATTGTCTGCACAATTGTCAGCAGCTTTTGGAGGATCTCCACCTTGCTTTCCGGATCTCTCACTCTCTGGGCTCGCGATTGCCCCTCAGTACAGCATCTGTCATAAAATCAGAGAAAATACCTTTTAAATATATTTAATTATCGATACAATAATACTAAGATATGTAAATAATAATTACCTCTGGCGGGTTCAGGCCTCTCCCTGACATATCTCACTTTCGATGAATACCCCTCCGTCCTTTCATAAAATTTAGAGAATATACATCTTTAATTATATATTTTAATTATCAAGACAATAATATATACATATATAAATAATAATTACCTCTGGATTACATTGGAGCGTGGTTGGTCTGGCGACAGGTTCAGGTTCAATCTCTGTTCATTTGGAAAATAATGAGATAATAATGAGCGAAAGTCTGAATAACTCTCTCTCTCTCTCTCTCTCCCCTACCTGACTTGCTCCCCACACACACACACACACACACACACACACACACACACACACACACACACACACACACACACACACACACACACACACACACACACACACACACACCATTTGGTTACCCAACCATCACCCAACCAGATGGTCAATCTCTCACACCCTGCTCTTTCCCATCTTACATTGTAATGTTTTAAAATGAACAAAAACCATGCATCTGCAGTAACAGGTATTACTTAACTTAAAGCACTTACCAGCGTCCTGAGTTTGAGTTTGCAGAGAGATGGTCTCTGTAATGTTCTGTTCAACTATTTCCCGCTGCTGCTCAGATGCTCTTTCGAGGGGCAAGGATTTCAGAAAGATTAAGTTCCACTTCATTGCCATCTTCAACTGCTTTCAGAACCACTACACCATCTACTTCTGCTTCTTCTGCTGCTTCTTCCTCTCCTTCTGCTTCTTCTGCTTCTTCTTCTGAATCAGCGAGGGGCCTGGATAGGCTCCTGACCGGTTTTCTGTGGATGCTGCAGGCTCAATCTCTGTTCATTTTGAGAAATAATATATAACTTGCTTCAATTCAATGTATTTACTTTAAGTGTTAATAACTATCTCTCTCTCTCTCTCTCTCTCTCTCTCTCTCTCTCTCCAATCAAATGACTATCTCCCACAATGCCCTCTTACCCACCACCACCCACACCCCTCCCACACCACCTGCACCTCACACACACACACACACACACACACACACACACACACACACACACACACACACACACACACACACACACACACACACACACACACACCATGTGTTCCCCATCTCCCATCCACCCATTTACAGGTATAATATAAATAATATTTGTCTCCCTCTATCTCACATCTACCCAGTTGCAGGTATAATATAAATAATATGAAAGGCCTTACCGGCAGTCATTTGTAGGGTAGCCGAGGGGTGCCCAGCGTTTTCATCTCTTGACTGCATATGCTGTACCGGCTGCCTAAATTCTGTTTCAATGCGTGGCCGGTGGGGCGTCCGCAGCACAATTGGCTGCCCGTTGGCCCGTGGTCTTTCTTCAGACATTACCTCCTCAATTTCAATAACCCCTGTAAAGACTGCTGGATTTTGATTGTTATATGCAACGCCTCTGTCATCTATCACGCCTTTGGGGAGAGAAAAGACAACATAGGATCAGTTATTTATTACCTTGATACATAAAGCATTAAATGGTATAAATCGACATCTGTGATTACGATATCTCTAAAGTCCTCGTCATTGATTTCTGTTAGGAAGAACAGTCATAATGGTTGACCCGGAATATTTCAACACACTTGGCATTAATAATTAATTAATCCATAATGATAATATAGAACTCACCTGAAAAGTACTGTGACTGAATCATTTTGACTCCTCTGAATGAAGTGACGGTCTGTATGCAAAGCCGAGTGGGAGAGTAGGCTGAATGAAGCACATGCTTCTTCCAAACATGTGGTAAACACTTTATTGCCTATTTAGGGACGAACATTAGTGCGGGTGTGCAAACTTTTTGGGGGCTCAGCCACTTACTTGGCCTGTTGTAAGAGGAGCCTTACACATTCCTATTTTACAACCCTGCCTTACACACGTTCTGCTCTCTGCTCCAAAGAGTGTAAAGATACTTGATTTAATTCTTGGTCATTGGCTCATTTCAAGCGCATCAGTGTTACTCAAACTTACATTCATGCTGTGTGTAGAATGAAAAACCTATCTTTCTCTGTTTCAAACGGGGAAGAAACCCTTTTTATGCTCAAAATTTAGGCGCTACACCCCTCTTCTCTCACTGGATCATTTCAAACACATCCGGATATTTCATCTCTAGCGCTCATTGGATCATTTAAATGAAACATTTTTCTACTTCCTGTGACGCCCTCATTGCATCACTTAACACACGTCATTTCCGGGACACGCCTTCCTTCTAGAAGCTTCCAGAACAGACCAGTCACACACACCTGGAAGGCATCAATCACTTTCTGACAGGTTGTGACCTCTTGACCCCCCAGGTCAAAAGGTCATCCATCAAAATCCCACATACCAAAGTGACAGAAACCTCCTCCTTATATCTCTTGTGTGTGTCTTCCATGCCATTGTCTGAGGTATTATCCAAATCACAGCTACCTACAGTACAATTATGAGATTAGATGTAATGGATTTAAGAGTGATAAATTACACGGTGCATTGTTACAGCATCCAAGCCTCGAGTTTCCTGTAAATCGAGACTTTTAGATTTGAATAGGCCCCACTGCTGCCATGTTCAGAGATGGCAAAAGTACTCACTTCCCGTACTTAAGTAGAAGTACAGATACTTGTGTTAAAAAATACTCTGGTAAAAGTAGAAGTACTGATTTAACTTCTTTACTTAAGTAAAAGTAACAAAGTACAGGCTTTGAAATGTACTTAAAGTATAAAAGTAAAAGTAGCCTTGCGAATGACAACCACTTCTTATGCAAAGCTACCTGGACCACACACGTTACTAGAGTGCAAGATGAGAAACTTCAGTGGCTCTTTATATGCCATTGTCTACATTTTAAATGGATGTCTGCCAAACATCCCATATATGATTATTGTGACAGAGACTGGGACTCCAGCTTAATAAGATTCTGACTGAGTAGCAAGATATGGATTCAATTGTGATTCTGTGAGAATTCACAGATCCAGTTTCTCTTTTTTAATCGTCCCCTTAACATTTAAAGGAATCTACATGTATGTGTGTGTGCTCAAATATAGAAAGAAAATAAAGGATACAATATGAATTACTAAACATAGATTAATTAAGAAGTTCCCATACTTTAAGAGTTACACAGCACATTGGCCAGGAGTCATACTTGATGCCTCCTAGCCTATCTCAAACATCTCTCTCAGATAAGGCCAGGGATGATTGGGAATGTCTTGCTGCTTGTCTGCCTAATCTCTGGGATCTCTGTTTTCTTCATTTTCAATCATGTCGCTGTCCATACTACTAGTGCTAACGTTACCGCCATCAAGCTGCAATTATTTGCCGCAAATGAATGCAGAATGCGGCCGAATCTGTCGAGTCGTCTTGTAGTGGTGCGTTACATGCAACGTAGCCTACAGTATATTCCCATCCAATTAGATCACGTGAAAAATAATAACGGTAACTCCAGCGAAATTATTTGAAACTTGTTAGTGAGGACTAGATTAGGACCGTATTTAAGTTTCAAACTTCGCACCCCCTCCCCCCCTCTCCCCCCAGGTGTGTCTGTAAAACACGGACAGAGACAACTTCTCTCTTTTGATGCTTTACAAGCAACGTGAAACCTAGCTAACAGGTGAAGAACACAAACAACTAAATCACTAGCTAACCTACTTTAACTGTGCAGGAACTATAGACCAATACAACAACATTAAACATTAAATGAACTGACAACATAAGTTATACGACTTACAGTTCTCAAGGACGCACACACACACGATCTCAACTGATCCTCCGGACAGCAGTCTCTCTTTCTTTTTTCTCACTTTTTTCTGTGTGGCGCACGCGCCCGCTCGCGGTGTGAGGCGCGTGTCCGCGCTATTCTCCGACATTACGACCTCTTGTACAAAACTAAAGTAACGAGCCAATTTTTAAAATGTAAGGAGTAGAAAGTACCGATATTCGTGTTAAAATGTAAGGAGTAAAAGTAAAAAGTCGCCACAAAAAAAATAGTAAAGTAAAGTAGAAATATCCGAAAAATCTACTTAAGTACTGGATGGGAGTGTCTTAACATGGAAAGCAGCTAAATGGAATCCTGGATGGGAGTGTCTTAACATGGCCAGAGATGGGAAGTAACGAAGTACAAATACTTCGTTACTTCCCATCTCTGGCCATGTTAAGACACTCCCATCCATAATCTACAGTATCTAAACGTTAGCTTGCTCTGATCTTGTACCAAGAGCCTGGATGTATCTTAGATCAGACTTTAGGGGCCGTCTACCTCATCACTACATCTACAAATTGTATTGATATTAACAGCCCGGGTGTATTATACTGAAGGAATGACTTGTTCCTAATCAATCGCTTAATAAAGTGATAGGCTTTTCCCACAGCAGACATTTTGACTTGTGATAGTAAAGTGAGTCAGCATGAATGATACCAAGAACCTGAAACCAAAGCAGCTAAATGGAATCCAGCCATCATCCCTTTCATTAACCAGTGCTGTTCCTACTGTGACAAGTAAAAATGCAAAAATGTAAAAAATGGGGGTGCTGAAAACCTTTTAAAAAGTTCATTTCTATTGATATACATTCTATAGAATGTTGTGTTCTTAGTTGTTTGGCCCATAATTGAATATGCAAAGTGGCAATCAATTCAGTTTAAATTATTTTAACAAAAAAATGTATGAAATGAAAGGCTCAATCAATTGCATTTTACATTGCCATGATTTCTTTGGTGTATACATTTTTTTTGCTATTTGAATAAAGAGGCCAAATAACTTCCATATCTATCTATCTATCTATCTATCTATCTATCTATCTATCTATCTATCTATCTATCTATCTTCCTTCCTGTACATCTGTCCTGTTCATCTGTCCTCGGCAGTGTGTATACATTTTCCAGGCGTGTCTTACACAAATATAAAAATGGGACTGAGCCATGTTAAAACATGTCTTGTTCCATGAGGCCTTTGTATACGGAGACCTGCCCTTTTACCTGATTGTCCCTGCTGTTTTTCTTGAAGGTTTTTGGAACCACCCAGAATGTACAGTGAGGTAAAATGAAGTCCTTCATGTAGCTTCTCTTGGAGAAAAAAACTAAACAGAAAACGATATGAACCTTCATCAGTAGTCAGAGCTACTCTTCTGCAGCTTCCTTTTTTTCCTGTAGCTGGCTATCCTGACTTACCTGCAGTCTGAGGCTCAGAGCTGCCACCTGCTGTTTATAGGAGGAACAGGTAAAGTCTTCAGAACATTATCTCTGCAGACCTGAGAGAGGTGGACTTAAAATATAATACAGAGTCCTTACAAACAGGACTCCTGCTAAAGCCAGGCACAACCCTCAACAGGCCCGGGGACTCCCTCTACATTCACATTGGTTATTTCATCACCATATATTCTGGAGATAATACATTTTGCCTTTTTTTTTTTTTTTTTTTAAAAGAAAAATATTCTCTGGGTTGTTGTGTATAGAGCTGCTGCTAATTTTCTGCAAGTATAAGATACCATAGTTATGCCCATTATTCTATGTTCAGCTACTTGTGTGAGGTGCACATTATAAATATCAAGTCAACTTTCGAAAGTAGATAATGAGACTTCTGGGAGTAACGGTCGCCTCGTTGGAGGCTGCAGGTTTTCTCTTTTGAACATGAGTCAAGTTTTTTTAGATGCTGCGTCTGGAGGAAATGATCTCATTTCTACCAGCTGCAGAGTTCACAACAAAGGGGCACGTTTCCCAGGCCTTTGTTCTCTGACAGCGTGTGCACAATATGGTGGACAGCCTTGTTTCACAGGACGTTGTGAAACGAATTGAACGGCATTGCTCAGCACATTTCTTTTCTCCAGTATGACTTTGTTTGGATTAATTGCTTCCGAATTGAAGAGCAGCCGTTGCACACTCAAACCTGAGATTATGGCTTTATTAGCATATAAAATGTATCGCGATTAGTTTAGCAATATACTACTCTGCAGTGTTATCAAACAGGATCCCAGCTCTGCAACTACTTCCCCTGAGGAAGAAATGCATTTCAGGCAGCATGGTGGCTCAGTGTTCAGTCCTGTCATCTCATAGAGAGAAGGGGCTCCCTCTGTTTGTGTTGAGGTTTAACTCTAAAGCAATAGTGTCAATATAAAAACCTACAACCTTACTTTAGTAAGTAAGTGCATACTGGGATAGGCCTCAGCACTTGTGTCCTTTAAAGTGATGGTTCGGAGTAATTTCACCCTAGGGTCCTTTGCACCATGACCTCGAGCCAAACACCCCCCCAGAAGCTTTTTTCACCTGGGTCGAACATTGGGAGAGTTAGCGTAGAGTAGCGTTAGCCGCTGAATAGCTTAGCGCAGAGGCTAATGGATCCGAAGTGTCTCTTAACATTACCCCACTAATAATGCCCGAAATGATACCAAAGGTCTACACTAGTATATATAGGTTATGCACTCATAAAACGATGGATTGTAAAGTTTGTAAGTACACCAGAAGGTTATGTAAATAACACTTGCCTGCTGGCTTCTGCCTCTCTGCTGTTGTTGTTGCTGCTGTAAGACGAGTGCTTAGGGACATCTACAAATTACAACACCGAAAAGAGATGCAACAAAAATATTTTTTAATTTAACTTATTTTTTAAGTAAGTGCTGTAGTATAACTAGCAGGAGACAAGTAATAATTGAGGTAAGTTTGGAGACATTACCTTATTTAATCATTAAATTAATAAATATTTTTGTTGCATCTCTTTTCGGTGTAGTAATTTGTAGATGTCCCTAAGCACTCTTACTGCCCGGTAGTAACAGCAGCAGCAGCAGCAGAGAGCAGAGAGCAGAAGCCAGCAGGCAAGTGTTATTTACATAAACTTCTGGTGTACTTACAAATTTTACAATCCATCGTTTTATGAGTGCATAACTTATTTGTACTACTGTAGACGTTTGGTATCATTTCGGGCATTATTAGTGGGGTAATGTTAAGAGACTCTTCGGATCCATTAGCATCTGCGCTGAGCTATTCAGCTGATAACGCTACGCTACCGCTCCCAATGTTCGACCCAGGTGAAAAAAGCTTCTGGAGGGGTGTTTGGCTCGAGATCATGGTGCAAAGGACCCTAGGGTGAAATTACTCCGAACCATCACTTTAACAGAGGGAATAGAGCAGTAGTTCACAAACCTTTACACGTCAAGGAGCCTTAAAGTGACACAAAATAGACCTGGGACCCCTGTTTGATAAGGTTTGGACCCAGAGGCCCCCCATTTGATAGGATTTTTTTTTTTTTTTACAGAAAATGTATGAAGCCCATGGCCAAAATAGTCCTACATTCTGTTATTGTGTTACATGTGGATTTATGCCTTAGGTTTCTGCCTGTTAACATTTTTTTCTTCGCCACTGTTGGACCAAATGAATGTTCTTGGGGGGAGGGGGATTTTTGGGTCTCTGTAGTGTGGCCTAGACCTACTCTTTGTAGTGTCCTGAGATAACTTCTGCTTTGATTTTGACATTCAAAATGAAATTGAAATATAGTGACAAGAAATTCATTTTTTGCTGGGGACACCCTGGAACCCCCTCAAGGACCCCTAAGGGTCCCCGGACCACATATTGAAAACCACTGAAATAGAGGATAGATGAATGGATGTTTTATACCTGACATGTGATTTCTTCCTTGTTTTCTTGTATCTTCACTTGACAAAAACTGTTAGTTTTTTGACACCAGCTAAGTATAGTATAGAATATATTATAACACTTAAAGGCTTAGGGCTGGGCGATATATATCGATATTATATTGACATCGATATACAGTATGAGGCTAGATATCGCCTTAAATTTTGGATATTGTAATATCCTGATATGACAGTGTTACCTGGTTTTAAAGGCTGCATTACAGTAAAGTGATGTCATGTTCTGAACTTACCATACTGTTCTAGCTGTTCTGTTATTTGCCTTTACCCACTTAATTAATTATTATATCCACATTACTGATGATTATTGATCAAAACTCTCATTGTGTAAATATTTTGTGAAAGCACCAATAGTCAGCCCTACAATATCGCCGCAATATCGTGATATTTGATTTTTTTTCTCCATATGGTGCAGCTGTAGGTAGGCTACATTTTGTCCTATCTTGTCTGCAGTCTTGGGGGTAAATGTCTCAAAACGATCATACTAAAGAACGGGTGTCTTTGTCACACCTTTAGTGGATAAGCAAAAAGATTGCTTTTAATTGAACAGACACAGAGTTGATAAACTAACAGTGTCCTCCCCCTCTGCGTGTTCCAGGAGATGACTTGAGCTGCACGGCGGACGGCCAGGTGTACACCAACAGGGACATCTGGAAGCCAGAGCCATGCCGAATCTGTGTGTGTGACAACGGCCAGGTCCTCTGCGACGAAATCCAGTGCGATGAGCTGACTAACTGCGAGAAGGTGGTCATCCCCGAGGGCGAGTGCTGCCCTGTCTGTCAGACTGATTCACAGGGCGGCGGTGGAGGCGGTGGAGGCGGGCGGAGGCGGCGGCGGCGGGCGGCGGTGGCGGAAGCGACGGCGGGCAGGGCACTTTTGGTGGTGAGCCAGCAGCTGCTCTATGTGGTTATTTGTTAGCTTTGGAAGTAGGGCTGCAGTGGCGGATTTAGCACTTTGGGGGCCCAAGGCAAACAAAGGCATGCTACTTCACTAGTAGAGGGCTTGCTGATGGCATTTGGTCTAAATACATCCATGCATTTTAGCACATGGATTTTTATAATGACATGATTATGAGTTGAAGATTATGAAACAAGCTTAACCAAGTTTAATAGGTGTTAATGGGGCCCCTGGTAGTTCGGGGCCCAAGGCAATCGCCGACCTTTGTCTGCCTATGTAGGGCTGCAACTCAGTCGGTTATTTTCTCGATTAATCGATTAGTTTTTTTGTATATAAAACATCAGAAAATGGTGAAAAATGTCAATCAGTGTTTCCCAAAGCCCAAGATGATGTGAGAAGTTCAGCTTACTGTCACAGAGGAGAGAAGAAACTAAAAAATAAAGAAAATATTCACATTTAACAAGCTGGAATCAGAGACATTTTACCTTTTCTTCTTAAAAAAATGACTCAAACCGATCAAAATAGTTGGCGATTAATGTAATAGTTGACAACTAATCGATTAATCTTTGCAGCTCTATCCAGACGAGAAAAACATGTCAGTGCATAAATATCTTCTTAATTTGCTATTTACATTGTAGGTGGAGGGCACAATCACACACCCATGTTTTAACACCTGCAAAAGAATTACCTGTAAAGCTCAATTTAAAAACAAAAAAATAAGAAATGTAGTAGTTTTTAACATGTTACTGTGTTGCCAATGAAATAATCTATTTATCTGTCAGAAACAATCGACAAACGAGAGCCATTATCACGCTGTTACACATCACTAGCCTCATGATAAGACTGAGTGCCTTCAGGGTGATTGTGTTCACTGACTATCCTGCCTCTGTTTACCTTCACTGACCTGCAGAACGATGACACATTCATCTCTTTAGAACTGCTCAGCACTCTCCGCTTTCACTTTGATGAGTTATTGATGATTGTTGTACCTATTATTCCTGACATACAGCCCAATTATAGCCCAAATAATGTGATCTTTTATGCTTTTTCCTCATTGTAGGCGGGGGCAGGATCTATAAGGTAGGCCACAGTTTTGGGATGTTGGCTGTTATTTATACTTCATTACATGTTACATGTATTATTTTATTACTTTAGTGTTTGTACTTGTTTTAGCATCTTATAATTTCTATGGCTTTAGTGATTATACTTATGTGTATGTATGTAGGTATGTACAGTATGTATGTATGTATGTATAGTATGTACGTACAGTATGTATGTCTGTAGGTATGTACAGTATGTATGTATGTATGTATGTATGTATGTATGTATGTACGGTATGTATGTATGTATGTATGTATGTATGTATGTATGTATGTATGTATAGTATGTATGTACAGTATGTACGTCTGTATGTATGTACAGTATGTATGTATGTATGTATGTACGGTATGTATGCATGTACAGTATGTATGTATGTATGATGACAATTATTGTTTTAATATTTCATAACGATTCATATAATTTTATGTTATGATTGGTATTGTTTTAAACATTTTTTTTTTCAAATAGTTTACTAATTTTGTATTTGTCTTAGTGTGCATTAGTCTCTAAATCCATTATTATTTTTTTTTATCTTTATTATTCTTTTTTCTTGTCTGATGTTTTTTCAATGACTGTTTAGCACATTGAATTGCATTTTATTATGTTTGAAAGGTGCTATATACATAATGATTGACTGATTGATGTTTGCTGATATTCTCACCATCGTGGAGTATGAGTTTGAGATGTTTTGTCACTGATCTGTTTATTCAGGGTCAGAAGGGAGAGCCCGGAGATGTGCCACTTGTAAGTGTTAATTGAAATCTTTTTAACAGGTCTACAATGTCAGTCAAAAAGCACGGTCTGACTGCAGGCTATAACACATGTGTTTGATGATGTCCCTGCAGGTGACTGGCATCAGGGGCCGCCCTGGACCTATGGTAAGCATCGTTGTGTTGTTTGCTTTACCCCGTACCATCTTCTAAAAAGAATTTCTCCTTCTGCAAATGCCATGTTTAGTGTGAATATTCAACTACCTGAACTGACACTAGATGGCATAAGAGGACAGCTACCTGCTGCACAATATCACCTTACAAGGATTTCTACACAGCGGGCTCGTCCTCGAGTCGTCTGAGTGACATTTTATAAAGCACTCCTATGACAGGTCTTTTTGTGATGTTTACGACTGCAATATCATCACCCTCAGACTTTGATTGGCTCTTTGTTTCTACGACAACAGGGACCTCCCGGCTCTCCAGGAGACAGAGGATCTCGAGGACACAAAGGCAGGCCTGTAAGTCCCATCCACCAGTCTCCACACACAAAGACATGCATGAATAACATGAAATGAAAAGTTAAAGTAGGGTGATCAAATTGTGATTTTTAACCTCACACCTCTAAATATCATCAGATATATCGAAGATTATTGCAAATATCATATAGTTTCATATTTATTTGGGGCTTTTCAGAGGATATATGGCAGACCACAACATATTTAATGGGTTAAAATATACATTAATAATTATTTAGTTCTATTACTTTAAATATAGTACAGTATTAATCTTAGTCTCTATGTGCATGCTTCTGCGTATTGGAATTTGGCAACAATATTATGGGATGGAGTCTCTCAGCCTTGTGGTTTCATTATTCAAACATTAACATTAACATTGGTGTAGCCTATATTTTTATTTATTGGTTTTATATATATTATGATGTCTTGACCAATTAATCCGCCGATTATTGTCCCGATTAATTGTTTGGTCTATAATATGTCAGAAAATAAGTGAAAAAAGTCCAGCCTAGTTTCTCAAAGTCCAAGGTGATGTCTTTAATGGTCTTGTTTTGTCCGTCTAAAACCCAAAGATATTCAGTTTATTATGATATAAAAACAGCAAAGAGCAGGAAACCTCCATATTCGAGTCTGAAAAGAGAATTTTCTGCCTTTTTTGCATGCAAAGGATTAATTGATTATCAACTAAAGTTGCTGATTATTTTTCTGTCGATCGACTAATCCATTTGTCGACTAACCGTTGAATCTCCACATAGATAAGATACTAAAAATATAAATCACGTTCACACACGTGTAACTCACATACACAAGATTAAAGAGAAAAAAGGTTTTGTGTATTGCACCGTTTGTAATAATAAATAAAAAGATAACCGCAACAAAAATTCATATTGCACAGTTGTGTCTATAAGGTCTCTGATTTCAGTGCAGAGTTCAGTGTGGTGACATAACACCTTGACTTGATTTTGTCCTTGCTGTGGACATGAGAGTGACTCTGAATTACTCCCTATTCTGTCGAAAAAGGGTTAAGAAGTACTGCAGGAAATGTACATTTTTGGGGTTCAAGGGCAAGAGACCAACACTCAAAAATATAGTGTTATGTGCCAAGTTGATGTATAATGTGCTTCGCAAGCAAAAACGTAGCAGGTTGATGAATGAATGTGCCCCTCTTGGTGGAGTTACAACCCAGTGGAGGGGAGCACTGTGAGGCTGATTTATTAGTACCAATGGTTCTCCTGCCGTACGCCAGTTACAGCTCCTGGTTCGTAAACAAACACTAATTAAACTGCATCATCTGTATCAAAGTGCAGTGACAGGCCCCACTGTACATCTTGGCCAAAGCTACACTGATCGATGGATCAATCTATATTTTAGTGTTTAAGTTCACGAAAATAAAATAAATAAATCTGAAAACACGAGCGTAACCAAATGTTTCCACAGCCACAAAATAATGAATCAATGTCAGACTGAGCGAAGTTCTAACATGGTTTTAAATCGAATCAATCAGCACCTCTCTCTCTCTCTCTCTCTTTTTTTTTTTTTTTTTTTTTTTCTAGGGACTGCGGGGCCCTCCAGGTTATGATGGAGAGCCTGGTGTACCAGGTCAACCCGGTGAACCAGGACCTCCAGGACCTCCAACGCACCCCGGAGTGAGTCATGCACTGAGGGCTCTCTCACATGGCGCAAACACACAGATGGACCTTTGGGATTACTTTTAATAATGAAAAGTGCTCTATAAATAAAATGTATTATTATTATTATTATTATTATTATTATTAGTAGTAGTAGTAGTAGTAGTAGTAGTAGTAGTAGTATTAGTATGTACACCTGCATGCATGCAGCTAACATGCACAGGAAGAACAAACATGAGAAAGATTGCGTCATGAAACCAACACTAGACTTTAGACTGGTGTAATGGGGTCATCTTTACTCTTTCTGACATGTTGTCAACACACACTGTTATAAATCAACAGAATTCTATTATCTATCTATATACTATCTACCAGGGATGTAACGATGCATCGTAAAACAATTAAAAATCCAATAAAACTGTTTACAGATTACAACAGGTGGTGATAAAAAAGATTATCTTGATGCAATTTTCAAACGGCCTAGGGCGTGATCTGCTTTTGATTTCACGTGTTTGACTTCAGACGTCTTCTCAGTTTATCTATTAGAAGACATTCCATTCTATTTATTAAGTTATTTTGATGTGGGATATTTTATTTCTTTTATTTTTAAATTAAAATGTTCACAATTTCAGTTGCACTTTTGATAAGAGGACACATCTGTTGTTTTACACAGTTTAAATAAAGAAAGGAATATTCTTCCGTCATCTGTCTGCAGCTCATTCTGTTAAAAGAAATTGGGAGGAAATCATATCGTGAAAATCGTGAATCGAATGGTATCGAATCGTGAGTTATGTGTATCGTTAAATCCCTACCATGTACTACATAGACTTCTTCACACAAGGGCCCCATTCATGCACAAGAGGACCAGGTTTCTTGTACTTGCAGTCACCTCATGTGCAAACCCTGGTGTCATTTAAATCAAGTTTCCATAATTCTACCTGTCTGTCATGTCTTTTGTGGTGTATCATTTGTATCCAGATTAGTGTTTTTGCTACTGATAAATAGAAAACACATATATTTGAACATTTTAGTTAAGCTAACTCAGAGGGTGTGTGCTTCCCGTGCAGGGCCTGGGATCCCAGATGGCTGGAGGCTTCGATGGAAAAACAGGACCTCAGGCCATGTTAAGTGGCGCAAGGGTAAGAGGATGTTTGTAAAAATAATAACTAAACCAATCTGTCAGTGTTTCTTAAACCAATCAGCCAAAAAGCAGACAAATGCACACTCATCTTTTCCAATTTGGTTTGATTCTGTATTTGTTTTCTGCTTGTAGCTGTGGCCGCAACAGCTATTAAGAACAGTCAACAGGAACAGAGTTGTACAGTAAACACTGGTTTCCCAATCCGTATTTAATACATCTTTAACCAAGGCTCTGAGGACAGAGGATGTCATATTGTTGTTGGGCAGAAACCTTGTATCTGTAATTTTTTTATTTTTTATAAATCAATGCTATTGGTCACCCAGACGTCTGTCTGTGGGTTATACAAATATTTAAACAGTGACAAAGCAATTTGGTCTGACTTTGTCTGAGCTCAATAAAAAGCTCACTAAAATGTTTTCAAATCCTGCAAAACAACGTTTTTTTGGACATAGGCTACAAGGTTTTCACAGCCACGATTCGATGCACAGATTGTAAGCAAATCTAAATGATTTTGTAATTTTGCATTTAGCAGACCACTGCTGTCTACGTAAGGTTTGATGTTCAGATTGTCACCACATCAATTCTTTCATCTATTGTGGTGGATTTTCAGGGTGCTGCTGCAAATTTAGTCATAAAGTTCGGGAAGTTAAGAGAGACCTTTTTAAAAACAAATAGTCCAAATTGGTGCAGTGGAGGCAAAGATTTATTGACTAATATTTCCCATAATGCAACACCCACGTCCACCAGGTGGAATGTTACAGCTGCCTCAAGTTTAACTCAGTCTTTGTATATTATTGTGAGTGCAGCGCCCACTCCAGAGCTACAGAAGACATTATACAACATCATACAACCTTCACAGTTTGAACAGTACTCCTCAGGACGAGTACACAACACTGTGGTGGAGTTTAATCATCAATACGATGCAATATGATATGTTGTTCGTAGCTTTCGCAATAAAAACCACTGGAATTTTGGAGCTTCCCACCACATAAACACACCCTCTCAGACTTTTTAACCTGTTCAAATCCACATATTTTTGTCTGATTTTCACCTATTTGCCACACCCCATGGGGAAGCTTGTAACAAAAGAACTGCAAGGCCAAAATGCACTTATCAGGCTTCATTTGAAACCTATATGCTGTTAGTTTCTGTAAATGTGTTTAGTTAAAACATAACCTAAACTACATTAGTTCAAACATGGTTCAAAATGGTTTTTCTTGGTCCTCATCTATAATAAGTCATATTTAAAAAATAATAGCTGGGACATGCTTTATGCCACACTATGCAGAACACCACACATACCTTCTACATATGTCAACAACAACTGCTACCATCAAATGTACAAAATATGTAGGCAAGATTAAAGATCAAGATATATTAACTGCTGAGCAACAATTTAACATCTACTGTTTGTTTTTAAACTAACAAAGTTTGTAGGGAAAAAAGCAAAGCCTTAATGACTGAAGGACTCATTTTTTTAAACACTGAAAGTAATCTTTGGTTTATTGTTCAGCCCCAGAAAGAACATAAACCATCTTGTTTTATAACTTGTCAGCTTATGACTTCAGATTAGGATACATTTACTCTTGTTTTAAGTAGAAACTACATTATACGTTTTGATAAGCCAACAAAAACACCACTTTGGCAGAGTAGAAGATGGACAAGGGGAAAAAAAACCTTTCGGTAACTTCTGATGTTTTACAGTGACAAGGAGCTTCATTAAACTTTGACTTGTGAAGCATATGCTTGTATTTTAGTCAAACTTAAGCAAAGTTACAATAAATAAACTTTGATTTCAATGAAAGCAAGATTGGCTATTTCACCAGTATTTTTTTCTCTCTCCACCCACGTCTACTTACGCACAACCAAAGACAAAAACAACAGACACAGCGTAGCTTACTGGCTGGTAGCATGCAGCTAAAGACACAGAGTAATGTTAGCTTACCGGTAGCCTGCAGCTTGACTTTTCCAGACACCAGGACCACAGTTGAAGCAGGATAGGACGGACAAGCAATAGAACTGGAAAATCCTCCTGCTTCCCTGAAGTCACAATGTGGCAACATTTTTCCTTCCAGTGAGTGAGTTCTGGAATCAAACAGTGAAGGTAAAGCATCTTAGGCTCCAATGGGACTCCACGCTGCCTTCTGGTACATGTTCGTCTTCTTCTTGATGGTTTATCGGCAGTTGGCAAACCAACTTATAGGTGCATTACCGCCACCATCTGGACTGGAATGTGAACGAGATAAATGCAGAAAAACAACAACTAAATTGTCTTTACTAAATCACTTACTCTTAGAAATGTATTCATGTTGTAATAGGCCTTGCAGGTACATGTTGTTAAACTAATGGTGCTTTCAATTCAAAAATACATTTCTGCCATTTAGTGGCTCTTATTGTGGCATTGCCGTCCCTGTTGTAAAAGTCTAAATCAAAAATTTAATTGAATCGGATGGTGGATTTTGAGAATCATGACACCCCTAGTAACAACACATCTGCTTAAGTGGAATATTTTGGTGTGCTTGAACATTAGTCAAGTGGGGAATGGACCGGTAATTAAAGACTCTGTTGTCTGTGCTTTGGCAGGTTTCCTAAAAAAAGGAATCCATACATCCACTGAGTGTCTCAGAGAAAATATTTCAGTTTATTTCTCCCCTGTATTCTTCTCATGCTGTTGCTCTAACCCCAAGGAGCACATTTAATTATTGCTGGCCTTTTATGCAGACTATGCTGAATCCTGTTTGTTATTTGATTTTGCATCCTGTTTGTTTTAGGGCGAGGCTGGAGCAAGAGGCCCTCCCGGGCCAAACGGCGCACCTGTAAGTCCACAGCATATTCAGCAAGCTTTGACTCCCACCTAATACTTCAACTACATTTTATTATTTTGTTTCAATCCCTGTTTATCTTTTAAACATGTTGTCGTTTCCCTCACTCTTCTAAGGGTCAAGCTGGACCCCAAGGACCACCCGGAGATGTCGGCGATCCAGGACATATGGTAAAACATCATTCTTTTGTACAATTTGTGCATACGGTCAAATCACCAGTACACTTTGTGCCGTTTTGGATGTGATTTACATGGTTTTGGTGTTCTGCTTGCTCGAGAAAGCAGCAAACACCACACCTACTGTTCATACGCAGCCGGGCTGACATGAATGCATTTTCATTTCACTGTGATGGATTTCAGAGGGATGGGTTGTTGCTGGGTGTTTATATTCTGACTTTTTTCAGGGTCCATCTGGGCAAAGGGGACCTGAGGGCCCTCCAGGGAAACCAGGTGAAGATGTAAGTAATTGTTTCCTACTGAAAACTGTGTCAGTTCAGCTTTCACCAGCATTCGCTGTAATATTTCTGTGACACTGTAATTGTGTGTATTCAGCTACAGTAAAACTGTAATCAGTAAAGGAGTCCCTATGGTTAAACAGACAAAATAATGTGAAGGGGAAGATCCTGGAAATAGATGGAAAGCATATCCACAAAAGTCAACTGAACTGTCAAAGAGTGTTGTTATAATTACGTATCATCAGTGAGCTGCAAACATTTTGTTGTCTGTGCCAAATTAAAAGAGTTTCCCTTTAATCCAAATCCATTTTGAAACACGTCTTATAACATGTTCTTTGTTTTCCTTTCATGGGTTAGCAAGACAAAACAAAAGACTACGTCTGTAACAGTGCCATGAAAAATGTCATAATTAAAGCATCATGTGTCTGTGTTTCCAAACATCTTGACGAAAGTGATGTGTGATTTGGTGGCATTTATTTCACTTTCGCAGCTAAAACATTTTGCAGCCAAATCAAAGTTTGTAACGTGTACATGTCATGTCTTCACACAGGGAGAGCCAGGCAAATCAGGAAATAGCGGAGAAATTGGATTCCCTGGATCACCAGTAAGCTTCTAGACCTCTGTTCCTCCATCACGCCACTGCACACACCGGATCTTCCGTCTGTCATTCAAATTACACAGAATAAGACCCTGTGTTGTGTGTTGCAAATGCACCTTCAATAGATATACCTGACAATGCTGTTTAATGTCACCTATTACAGGGATCCAGAGGATTTCCAGGTACACCTGGGCCTCCCGGACTGAAGGGTCACAGAGTGAGTAGAAACTTTCTGAAACATTACAGAGTATTTATATATAGAAATATAACTGGCTTTGTTTGGCTTTTTTTCTCCTTTTCAACATGTTTTTCTTCTGTTTTGGTTAACAGGGCCATGCTGGAATAATTGGCCAAAAAGGTGAAACTGGATCTGTTGGATCCAAGGTATGAATGAATTAAAATAAAACTATTTTCTGATGTCTACTGTAGTTGGTTAAGTGAAACCTGTTTGACTTAATTACTTAACTATTTCCCTGCCTTGCTAAAGAGCCTGTAAAACATCTTGCCACGTAGCATTGCTATCTCATTACTAAACAAGTCCTTTTGTCTGTGGTTTTGTAGGGTGCCACAGGGCCCCCTGGTCAAATGGGAGCACCTGGACCCATGGTAAGTTATATTCTAATGCTTTCTTTTTTTAAAGGGGCTGTACTTGAAATACTGAAAAAAACACGACCACATGGTTGCCACAAAATGTGTTGCCTCCACACGACTCTCACAGGCCGTTCCGCAACTTAATACAGACGCACAAGGCACTCACATGCACTCACATGCCCTCACATGCACTCACATGCACTCACATGCACTCACATGCACTCACATGCACTCACATGCACGCGTGGATGGACCGGCTACCAAAACAAAGAATAGAGAAGCTCGGATTTCAACACACACAGTGACTTCATTATCTGCTCAAGCAGCCATTACTCCACTATATCTTTACATAGCAAATAGTTGTTTGCTGCTATATTCATGTTCTGCATGTTGAGTAGGGCCCCTTTAATGTCTCCATAGAGCTATAGTGGATGTATACTATGAGTGTATGTGGACTGCAGTACACAGACTACTCTGAATTAGCTGTCCGCTCTTATCTCGAAGGAGACAAGGCTATATCCAGTATACTGTAAATAACCCTCTGAACTTCCTGACTTTAATCTTTTGCATTGAATAGAGGCCAACTGTAATTTATCCCTGTCCGTGTGTAACAGGGTCCTGCTGGGATGCCAGGGGAGAGAGGACGCTCTGGACCCAGCGGTGTAGCAGTAAGCATAACCCCACTATTAATCACAAACATCTGCTATACCATGCATTTTTCTCTCTGTCATAGATTTGAAAAGTATATATGGTTATATGGTACTGATATGTGTATGAATTGTTTTGTGGCAGCTGTCTGTTAAACAGGGCACTTACAAAGGGAGTGCCTTGCATCAGTGTTTAACTGCAAATTATAAGTCTTTCAAATTATAAATTGTTTTTAGGGTAAACGTGGCGACCCTGGTAACGTCGGAAAGCCTGGTCCAATGGTGAGTCAGCATTCACAGTGTGTTATCATTTACATAGCTACTCAAGTTAAGGTGGATTTGAGTTGAAAATGTGATGGGAACCACGTATCACCTGCTTAAACTGTGCACATTTCATTCACTGTGTTTCTACATTTGTGTCATGTGAATGCACATTTTCAGCATTTATTGCTAAAGTCTAACTGTCATTGTTGTTGGTTTAACAGGGTCCCTTGGGTCTTAGTGGTCCACCTGGATATCCAGGAACCCCAGGAATGAAGGTAAGAACAGTAATACACTCTTCCTTTGGCTATATGCTAATGCTAATCAGCCCTTTCAACCAATTAAGCTCTATGCCTCTGGCTGAGGGCCCCGCTCAAAAATGACATGCCCAAGAGGAATGGCGTATATATCTGCAATTACAAGGTCTATTTGAAATATATTGATGCCATAACAAAGGTAACACTTGTGTAAGTGTACTTGGTGATCTTGTTCCACAGGGACAACCGGGCCCCACAGGAGTCCGGGGTCCAGAGGGCCCACAGGGACAGAGAGGAGAGACCGGTAATATGGGCAGAGCTGGACCAACTGGCCTCCAGGTTCATTTCTTACTTTACTTATACATCCCATACTGCTCATCATACGGACATGGTTAATGAAGCTAGCTTTTACACAACTCTGATGGAAAGTGCACAGCTTTACTGATCTAACTGGAGACATGTTGTGTTTCAAAGGGCCCCGCGGGTACAGATGGTGGCCCGGGTACCAAAGGACCAGTGGTATGTTCAGTTATTTCTTTGAAACATCTTTTTCACTATTTAAGGATACCAACAATGTCACATTTAACATGCCTTACTTTTCACAGGGTAATCTTGGTCCACAAGGTCCAGGCGGCCATGTTGGACCCCATGGACCACCAGGACCTCAGGGAAGCACTGGTCAGCCTGGTATCAAAGGATCACTGGTGAATTTGCTTTACGTTTTTTTTAAATGCTGGAATCTTTTTTTAATAAACATTGCGATTGCTTGCTGTGCAGGAGACTCAAACTTTTGGCATTTTTGTGTTACAGGGAGATGTTGGTGTGCCAGGATTTAAAGGAGAGGCTGGACCCAAAGGAGAAACTGTAAGCTTCTACTACTTCTATCTATATCAATAACTAAGTTTTAACTCTTTGAGACATATGATTTATATTTGAGTGAAATATGCGTTCATGCTTAAATATAACCCAAATTCATGTTTTTTTCTTCACTTTTATATGAGGACATGTAATTTTAGTAAGGGAGTAGGTGAAACTTAGTTTCATAACATTTTCTGGCTTGTGTGTCCTCTCCCTAGGGTCCGCCAGGTTCCCAGGGAGTGCTTGGACCTCAGGGTGAAGAAGGAAAACGAGGACAACGTGGAGACCCCGGCACTGTGGGCCCTCCTGGTCCCGTTGGAGAGAGAGTGAGTCACCTTTCTGCCTCCTACTGTAATATGTATCAGTCACAGAGCTGCACTTTAGAGACAGGGGCAATCTCTGAAGAGTAAAGGAGAGAAAGGAATAAAAACCCTTTTGGGAGGGAAAGTAGGAACAAACAAATCACTTTTGGTAAATTTGTGTGTAAAACTGGAAATGACTGGAAAATGGTTAGAACCGTTGCTTCACAGCAAGAAGGTCCTGGGTTTGAATCCCAGGCAGCTGTGGCCTTTCTGCATGCAGTCTGCAATGTAAGAAAAAAATGGACTTTCACTACCAGAATTTGATCCATTCAGTCGCATAACATTTGGAAAGTCTAGAGCAGCGCGATTAAATCATTTAATCCACACGGAAGTTGAACTTTTTTTGGTTTCATACACAACTGAGTATCTCTCATAGGAATGAATGGGAATCCGCCTTGATCACTGTATCCAGTTCTCTTTAAACATCCATTCATCTACTGTATACATACATCACTCTGCCGCCAGGGTCCCCACCAACACCAAGACCTGGCAGCACATCACCCCAACCCTCATCCACCTTCACTGGCTCCCAATCAAGTCCCGCATCAAATATAAAATCCTCCTTCTCACCTACAAATCCCTCCAAGTCCCAAGTACCTCTCCGACCTCCTCCATCCATACACCCCACCCTGAAACTTGCGGCCCTTCGGAGACAGATCCTTTAGTGTTGCAGCCCCATCCCTCTGGAACACCCTCCCTGCAGAAATCCAAAATGCTACATCCCTGGACATCTTTAAAAAAAACTACTCAAGCACCACCTGTTCACCTTTTCAAAGGGCAGCAGGTCGGAGTCTAACCCGAGCCCGCTGTGTTGAGGAGTAAACCTCTATATATGGGCGCCCGCTATACCAACTGAGCTATCCGGGCGCCTGTTCAGGGTGAACCTCCCTTAGAAACTTAGAAAGTCACAGTCATTTCTGTAGAGTGTCCTTGGGTTTCATAAAAGGCGCTACATAAATAAAATGTATTATTATTATTATTATTATTATTATTATTATTATTATTATTATTATTATTATATTTGGTGATTTTCTAGATACACACAGATGCAACCGTTTCTCTTTGGGGAACGCCTTAGGAGCATCAGTACATAATTTGTTTACTCCATTCATCTATTTATATACTATTATTACCCATCTTTTGTGTTAGAATAAAATCATGAACATGGCAAAGAATCTAACTCCCGATCTGTTTTCCAGGGATCTCCTGGTAACAGAGGATTCCCTGGTGCCGATGGGCTGCCAGGACCTAAGGTACAGTATTGTCTACTACTGTATATTACAGTAAAGATTCAAACAGAGGAGGCAAGAGATGTTTGTAGTATCGTTGTAGCCGTATTCCTCCTGCTGATGGTACCGGTTTGCGCTGTGGGTGTTTTGTTTGGCACTCACATGTTTCAATCTGCAAACTAAACGATTTTCCTTTCTACAGGGTGCTCAAGGAGATCGTGGGACATCTGGCCCACCAGGGCCCAAAGCTTCTGTAGGAGACCCTGGGCGTACCGGAGAACCTGGTCTACCAGGTGCAAGGGTAACACTGAAGAGCTTGGCATTCCAGTTTTGATCTACTATATCAATACATATACTATATTTGTCTGTACCACACATTTCCATTGCTCATATTTGCTTGTATCTCTTTCTCAAAGGGTCTTACTGGTACCCCTGGAGTGCAGGGAGCAGAGGGCAAGCCAGGACCATTGGTAGGTTACAGCCCTCAATTTTTACATTCACAATTAGACATTGGCGTTAGCCTTCGGCTTAAGAAAAATTCTAAATATGATTGAGTCAAAGTGGGGTTTTCCTTTGTTTAGGGGGCTCCAGGGGAAGATGGTCGCCCAGGCCCCGCAGGGTCCATTGGAAACAGAGGGCCCGCAGGAATCATGGGAGGGCCAGGCCCTAAGGGCTTCAGTGTAAGGCTGCAGCGTCACTCCAAACTTTGCATTAATAGTCAGTCAGGTCCTCCTTTTATCTCCTGTTCTGTTTCTAAAACAAAGCATGTTTTTTTTCTACACTTACAAAGGGTGACCCAGGAAAAACAGGGGAACAAGGATCTGCAGGAGTGTCAGGTCAAAGAGTGAGTACTGTTTATGAATCCTTTGTTTTGTCATCAGCATGCACATTTCATGCACATTTGCAAATTTCGTAGCCATACTTTCTAACTCACATATGTATGTTGTATCTATTGTTACAGTTTTTATGATTAATAGTGTTTTTTTATAACAAGTGGTACTTTGGGGAACAACATTTCATTCTTTTATGTATGCAAATACATGAAAGAGTGACAATTAAGAAAATCTTGAAATCTTGAGCATGGAATGGGAGGACACTAATACGTCTCTCAGATGAAACACATGCAGTTTATTCATAGTTCTGCATTGTTTTCCACAGAATCATTAGTCGGCAGGATTTTTTTCGTTTCCTAAAAACCTCACACAGCCTCAGAATACCAAGCACATCCTTACGCTCCACATGTGTAATTGTCACTTTGTCTTCAGGGTCCCCCTGGCAAAGATGGAGAAGTTGGCCCTGCTGGCCCCCCCGGCCCAGCTGTAAGTGTCTGATCCCTCTTTGGTTGCATGCATTTCATTTTTTCTTTTCCTGCTATCACAAATGACTGAGTCATTACTTTGTCCTCTCAAAGGGTGTCGCAGGAGAAAGAGGAGAGCAGGGACCTCCAGGTGTAAATGGATTCCAGGTGCGTAACGTTTTTTTTTTTTATATATATTGTAGTCTGACGTGAGAACGTTACTAAAAGGTTAGTCTTGCTTTGCCAAACCCTCCTCCACAGCGCTGCGGAGGAGGATCTGGCTACTCCACACAGCATTCAGGGAATGGGAGGAAAACGTGCTCTGGTTTAATGGCATTTCTTTAAACCAATCAGAATCGTCATGGCTGGTGCTAAACTCCGCACAGAGCCGCTGCAAAATAGTCGTGCGAGAGAAAACTCAGATTGGACAGATAGTCTAGCTAGCTGTCTGGATTTACCCTGCAGAGATCTGAGGAGCAGTTAACCATAGTCCTCACAAATCCACCAAATTTAAAACTCCAACACAAAGAAAGCGGAAGGAAATGGAAAAGACATGCATCCGGCGGTATTTCCTGCAGCACCGGAGCAATCCCGGAAGTGGAACACAAAGGATATAGACTACTAAAAGGTTAACAAACTGACTCTGAGACTGTAGATGTGAGAAATGTGTCCCAGTGTGCTGAGAAGCAGTGGTGGAATGTAACTAGTTACATTTACTCAAGTGCTGTAATTGAGTATACATTTGAGGTACTTGTACTTTACTTGAGTCTTTTCTTTTCATGCCACTTTCTACTTCTACTCCGCTACATGTCAGAGAGAAATATATACATTCATCTGACAGCTTTAGTTACTAGTTACTTTACACATTAAGATTTGTGTACACAAAACACATGTAGTTTATAAAATATGTTTTAGTATAAATTAAACTAGCCAACAATATAAGGGCCTACAAGACCAGCTGAAATGATTGGACCATTAAACACACAACTGTTTGGATTGTTTCCAGATTCTAAACTTTTTCTGCATTGAGTACTTTTACTTGTTTTACTTTAAGTACATTTTCCTGATGATACTTACATACTTTGACTTAAGTTACATTTTCAATGCAGGACTTTGACTTTCACAGTGTGGTGTTAGTACTTTTACTGAAGTAAAGGAACCGAATACTTGTTCCACCACTATGAAGAAGTGCTCTGATGGTCATGTTTGACTGACTTGTGTTCGCAGGGTTTGCCTGGAAACCAAGGCCCTCCTGGAGAGCCTGGAAAACCCGGTGACCAAGTGAGTGTGATGGAAGCTTTAAATGCAGCTTTGGACTAAATGACCCTGACTGAAGCACGTTCATTTCAATGGACTGTACTAGCTTTAATGTTTGCTGTCTGTTCCAGTACATTTGTATTGTCACACGAGGAGCGTGATAGTGGTCAGGACTCGGTTGAGACATAAATAATAGCATTGTTTGTTTCCTTCAGGGTATTCCTGGAGAGCTGGGTAACGTGGGCCAAATAGGACCAAGGGTAGGTGGACTTCACTGAGCTAAAGGATTCAGGCGGTTGGTAAAGTTGCATAGCTCAAACTGAAGCTGATGCTTTTTCTTCCCCAGGGAGAGCGAGGTATTCCAGGGGAGAGAGGAGAGCTGGGTTCAACTGGTCTGCAGGGACCCAAGGGTATCCCTGGTGCACCTGGTCCAGATGGGCCAAAGGTACTGTACTACTATTCCTAAAATATCAATATAATTAAATAATGATATGGTCTAAAATCCCCCCTGGCCAATGTGGAGATGTGATCGACACATGCAGGTTGAGGTCACTGCTGTAAAATAAGGTTTAAATAGTTACTAAAAAAAAGGGGGGGGGTCATTGTCGTTTTCCAACCTACAGCAAATAATTCAATACAGACAGTTTTTGTTTTAGTAGTTCAGGCAGAGTTAGCTTGTCCATCATTATGAATTTGAAGATATTGTGCAAAATGTAGAGAAGGTAAGGGGGTTCACTTCCTTTTTATTGAAACTGTACATGTATAAGTTTAAAATGGAAACAATTAATGTTAGTGGGGAGTGTGTTTGGTTGTCCTGTGCAATGCCATACATGTTTTAATGTTTGTAAGCAAAGGGCCTGCTAACCTTGGTGTGTGTCTGTCCCTGAAGGGTAGTCCTGGTCCCCCTGGGACGCTTGGTGACATGGGTCCTCCAGGTCTTCAGGGAATGCCAGGAGAGAGGGGCATCTCTGGCCCTTCTGGGCCTAAAGGGGACAGAGTAAGTTCATCATTATCTGCTTTTTGTTGCTGCCAGTTCTTACATATAATATATGTTTTACAGCAGTGGTGTAGTCTACGTGTCTAGTGGATATTTACGCAGTATATCCACTAAGAAAGCTCCAGGATTTCCACATTACAAATGCTCAATGAAACGCAACAACATATATATATATATATATATATTAGACTACACCACTGTTTTACAGTACACATAAATACATCTCAACTGCAAAATGGGTTTACTTATGCGGTTGCAAAAATCGTTTGAACCAATAGGTTGCAGTGAAAATGTGCTGTAGTCATTTTTGGAACATGGTAGTTGTTTTTAAGTTGTAATATAGAAAAGTGATGCACACCAAGGGTTTGTGGTGAGGCGTTGATCACTGGAGGTAGACTTGAAAGTAAGAAGAAAGTGTTGCACACTCTGGCTCCATATGCACATATCTATTTATTCTGCTGCTGTTTTGGCCCTCAGGCCTTCTTCAAATCAACCTAATCCACTTAAGTTCTTCTTAAGTTTCAATCAACAGATCTGAGCTGTCTGTCAAGTCCATGTCTGAGTTCAATGAATGTCCCTATAATAATTAAAGGAGCCTTACACCTGTTTTTCTGTCTTTTGTGTAGGGAGCACTTGGTGAAAAAGGATCAGAAGGTACAGCTGGGAATGACGGTGCACGAGTAAGTTAAATATGTAACACTCACACACATGAACAAGCAAGTTACATTAGACTAGTAAGAAACTCATGACCAAAATAGTCATACATTCTGTCGTTACTATTGTGTTACTTATGGATGGAATTATAGTGACAGTAAATGATCCCCTGGCACCTGCTCCAGGACCGCTAGGGGGGCCTTGGGACCCACTTTGAGAACCAGTGTATTACACTGTAAAATAAAATAGGTTTAATGAAGGATTTTCACACCTGTAAAAACTAATTTTCTCAAATTTTGTCTAATTTAAGAAAGGTGTTTACAGTATTAAACTTGAAGTAAAATTAATTCTATAGAAAAAAATTAAAGTAAGTAAGTATGGTTATTTGCAGTTTCAGGTTTTTAATGTTCTTTTACCAGAGACATGAAAATTCAGTCTTTTATGTATTTTTTTTTACATTTTCGTTTTGAAAAAATACAGAAAAAATCGTAAAATTACAAATATATAATTTTTTTTACAGTGCAGTGTTCATTCGAGGCTTGTTGCAGCTTGTTCAAAGAAATTGTGTCCACTGACCTGACTGTAATGGTAACAGTGGTGAGCAGAGATCCAGATGTGTTTTCTGTTAACAGGGAGCCCCGGGTCCTGTTGGCCCGCTAGGATCCGCTGGACCCAGTGGTGAAAAGGTAGAGTCATTATTTTATTCCTAACACACATTAAGAGGCTGCCATTCACATCACGACGGGCTAAGGTGATGACAAGTTGTGTTTTGGGAAAGCAATGCTCTGCTGTTAATCCTTCTGCTTTTATTTCCTTGGCTGTGTCTTATAGCCTCCGGCGAAGGACAGTCTTTGGCTTGCATTTCCTATTCAAACATAAAAAAACAACTGCATTTATGGGGCAGCACAGGCCCAATGAATGGTTGTAGAAAAGCTTTTTAGTAAACTTGTAAAATCTTTGCAGGGTGAACCTGGACCCAAAGGACCACATGGACCCCCAGGATCCAGAGGAGTACCAGTGAGTAATTTAATAACATTAAAAATTAATTTTATGGGATAACCAACGCAAGTTTGTTGTGTTACTATCCCACAGTAGTACAATGTTAAACCTCCGGAAGGATTTGAGTTGGTTCACTCAAATCAGAGTAGGTTCACTCAGAGCTAAGCGCGTGCACCACAACAATAAAAAGGCAGCATGAATGGAGCCATGATACTACGATTCACCATGGCAACAACCACAAACAAACTGGTCGGCGGAAATACTCATGCGCACATACAGCGAGTTTGAACATGAATTTGCGTCTGAGAAAATTGCTGCTAAATGCTGGAGTTCCAATATAGTGTATTAATATCATATTTAATCATAAGTATAATATTACTGGTGAAATGCTATTGAACCTATAATCTAGGTAATAATTTAGGTGCAATCCTACGGGAGAAGAAGTCGTAGTCCTACTAATCCCATTCAGAGGCTGCAGCGCCATCATTAACAGAATTCATAATCATTTATTTCAAAGGGTTTACATCTTTCACCTGCAATATTGTGGCTCTTACTGGTTTGTGTCCAGGGAACACTACAAAAACGTATAAAAAACGTTTCAGAGCGAGTCACATTCTTCTGATGGCGCTTTGCTACAGTGGCTTTACTAACATGCTCCCCATCACCAATGTTGTAAAGAAAACTGCCGTTTGCAAAAAAAATGTAATGCGACAATAAGAATGTGCTGGGATGTAAGAGCATGGCCATCCAGCATGGGCCAGACCTTCCTCCAAAATAGCCTCCGAAAGGAACTTGTTTTGGTGGAACATGTGCACGTTCAAAAGTAGTTTTAGTCGTGCAACAGAAAACTCAGATTGGACAGATATTCTAGCTAGCTGTCTGGATTTACCCTGCAGAGATCTGAGGAGCAGTCAACCATAGTCCTCAGAAATCCACCGGAGTTTAAAATTCCAACACAAAGAAAGCCCAAGGCAACGGATATCCTAATGAGTGAAATCCGGCGGAATTTCCGTAGGCAACGGAACAATCCCGGAAGTGGAACGTCGAGGATATAGACTAGCTACCCGCCAACATGGCAGGTATATGGACAGTTTCACCTGCCAATGGATGAATTCAACCGCATTTGGCGTGTTGTTGAGTAGTAGTTTCAGGCCCTGGCAAAGATCAATCAAGCCTCATATATCTTTTGTCTACATGACGTGTATTAAGGCCATGTTTATAGTGGCGATACAGAATAGGTGTACATTATTACAGCTCTTCAATATAATAATCTCTCTCCTACGACAGGGAGCGAGAGGCGACCCTGGCCCAATTGGTGCTGTTGGATTTGCTGGACCTCCTGTAAGTAGTCATTCACAGTCACATTGTTGTATTCTATTTCCTTAATATGATTTACGACTCGTAATGACCTTCCAGGAAGTAAGGTAAAAGTCAAAACAGATTCAACTTGTTTTGAGGTGTTCTTCTTAATATGACCAACATTTTACAGGGTCCTGATGGCCAACCTGGAGTCAAGGGAGAGCCTGGAGAACCAGGCCAAAAAGGAGATGCTGGATCACCAGGACCTCAAGGCTTGTCTGGTGCTCACGGACCTCCTGTGAGTTGCACATGTGAAGACACAAGATGATTAATACTCCTGAGATTACTTTAAAAAAAAAAAAGTTGTTTTCTTGTATTATTACGCAGGCTACTACTTGATATTAAAACAGAGCCAGACATTGTAAACTTTCAGGGCTAAGCCCAGATCTGGGGAAGTATTTGCACTATTTTCAAGTCATTTAATAATAGAACGCCTACAAATCTGTAAATTATTTGGGAAAAACATGATGGTTGCCAAGGGGGAAAAAAATCCTCCTATAGAGCCTATCCTATTTAATAGTTCTACTAGTTCCAACTGTCTTCATCATTCTGAAACCAGATCACAGCAAATGCTGAGGATTTTCACTCCTGCCTCCTAAAAAGAGCCAAACATTGTCTGATTTTACTATTTTGAAGTTACATAATGTAGTTAGGGTAGAAGTAGAGTTGTAGAGTAGAATTTTTGCGTAAACAGCATTACTAATCTTGAGTAACAGAATGAATGGCGATATTACCCCAGTGATAGAACTTTGGCTCCATTGATTTGTCATAGAGGCTGAGGGGAAATGACACAAAGTTAAAGTTAATTTAAAAACTAAAAGTTTAGGGGCTTTTTGGAAAACATTCAGGGATGGAGCCCTGGAAGCCCCTGGTCTACAGTATATACTATTCATTTGGTCCACTTTGGAAGTCTTACTGAATTCATTCCTGCAAAACAACTTCTCATGGCTGTACTGCATGTCTTCCTGGTTCCAGAGAGGTCAGCTTTCACCTTTTGTAAATCTGATGAATGCGTTTCTAATCGACTGTTTTTGTAGGGGCCAACTGGTGTTGCTGGACTGAAAGGCGGAAGAGGAACACAGGGTGCACCGGTAAGATCATTTCATAAATACAGCAGTCTAACGATAAGGTGACATTACATGGAGTAGACACAAATTCATGAGCACAGGAAGCCGTCGCTCCTGATTGTTCTTATTCATCTTATGTACAGTTTAATACCTGATACCGGAACTTCAAACATAACATTCTGTTCTTGTGAAGCAGTATCTGAGGACCTGGTATAATTGTGTGCTTCCAGGGCCCAACTGGCTTCCCTGGATCTGCAGGACGAGTTGGCCCCCCAGGCCCCACTGTAAGTACTGCCCTGAGTTTGTATCAAAACACAGTTAGAGTAACAGGAAGACACATCTGTCAATAGGGCTGGGACGATATGCTTTTTTCCCTATTTGATTTTTTTTTTTTTTAAGATAAATGGTTGCTGATTTAATTTGTATTGTGGTTTTAATTTATTGCGATTCTAGAAGTACTAAGTATTATGATTTTCTATTCCTTCTTTAACAAAAACAAAGAATAATAATAAAAAATTGAATAATACTCTTGTAAAGACAATATATCATGAGATATTGTAGTATTTGGAGGCCTTGGTATCTTTTAAATGTTGGAAAGTGCTTGTTGCATTATCTAACAGCATTCCCTTCATGCCAGGGTCCAATTGGAGAAGCCGGACCCCTTGGACCTCCTGGGAAAGAGGGTCCTGCTGGTCTGCGTGGAGACCATGGAGCCCCTGGGAGACAAGGAGAGCGAGGACCAGCAGGGCCACCCGGAAGCCCAGGAGACAAAGGGGACTCTGGAGAAGACGGACCCACGGTAAACTGATAGATAGTTGCAGGACATTTTACATTTTAGTTGCCAGTTTCAGACAAATTGATTCATACCTAAACCTAGAGCCTGGTACCGTTCAAAATGTTTTGATACCGGTACAGATTCCATAACTTCAATGCCAGTTCTTGAACGATTTTATTAAATTAATAACAAAAAAAGAAGACATTACACATTACGGTACGAGATCTTTTCAGCACCTTTACACCTATCTTATGCACGCTGAAGTCAAGCCTCTCAAAACACAATGGCACACACACAGAGCCCATCTCTGTGCTTAACGCAGGGTTTTTCCTGCGTGCCTCTACGATGTGTAACGTTAGACAGCCAATCAGCAGCATTATTAGATCTTGGTACAAGCCTGCTGCATGCTTATTGGCTCATGAGATTTATTCCTTTTGGTATTGAATGACGAGGCATTTTTCCATGCTCGATACGATAGAGGATAGAATTTAGCATATTGAAAGCAATCTGTGTCTGTTGCAACTACTCAATCATAACTATGGGTTATGTTGCCTTGATTTTAAAAAGTTGGCTAGTTGTTATATATTACATCAAGCTGGAAAACACAGGGATCTTTTTAATCATAATATTAAAACTGGACTCTCTCAGTGTTATATCTAAATATCTGTGTGTGTGTGTGTGTGTGTGTGTGTGTGTGTGTGTGTGTGTGTGTGTGTGTGTGTGTGTGTGTGTGTGTATGTGTGTGTGTGTATGTGTGTGTGTGTTGTGTTGTCTGCTTTAGGGTCCTGATGGTCCTCCAGGCCCAGAGGGAACTACAGGACAGAGAGGCATTGTGGGTCTTCCTGGTCAGAGAGGAGAGCGTGGGATGCCAGGCCTTCCAGGACCTGCTGTGTGTATTCTGAACATCATGTCCTCGTTTGAACATGAATCCTATTCATCCGGTCACCACCTCTACTCTTCTCAGTGCTTCTACAGCGAATAGAGCTCAACAGTGACCGCCCACTTTTTGCGGCTCTGGTTCCAGAAGTGATTTTCCCCATTCTATATCGCCATTGACGTTTCATAAAATGCTTATATAAAGAGTTTTAAGCCATGAGCCAAGCCAACCAGCTACGAGATGAGTCGTGACCATAAAACATTTGATTCGGCACAAAAGAACATTTTTAAAAAAGGCAAAAAAGGAAAAGGTACAAGACTGTGTACAGGCACGATCATAGAATTCAATGGTAGCAGCTCACTAGCTGTTCACAGGTACTGTTAGTGCGTCCCATTTGTATTCGGAAGTAGGATTGTCCAAGGTCAACGTGGGAAACGCCCCACTGAACTTTGTTTCTCTGAAAATTAGGCCCTATATTCCCACAGCCCTATGTTCCCATATTTCTAAGATTTTTCTTAAAATTAGGTCCTATGTCAGGGTTAGGGTTACATTCCATCTGTAGTCCATTGCTACTGGATAATAGTTTGGGTGTAATTGGCTACCAAATTGGGAGAAAGGGCGACAAAATGTGTGAACTGTGGAAACATAGGGCCTAATTTTCAGTGAAAAAAAACCCCTGATAAATGTGGGAACATAGGGTTAGGGTTGTGGGAACATACGGTTAGGGTTGTGGAAACATAGGGTTGTGGGAACATAGGGTTGTGGGAACATAGGGCTGTGGGAACATAGGGCTGTGGGAACATAGGGTTGTGGGAACATAGGGCTGTGGGAACATAGGGTTGTGGGAACATAGGGTTGTGGGAACATAGGGTTGTGGGAACATAGGGCTGTAGGAACATAGGGTTGTGGGAACATAGGGCTGTGGGAACATAGGGCTGTAGGAACATAGGGCTGTGGAACATAGGGCTGTAGGAACATAGGGCTGTGGGAACATAGGGTTGTGGGAACATAGGGTTGTGGGAACATAGGGCCATGGGAACATAGGGCTGTGGGAACATAGGGCTGTGGGAACATAGGGTTGTAGGAACATAGGGTTGTGGGAACATAGGGTTGTGGGAACATAGGGCTGTGGGAACATAGGGCTGTAGGAACATAGGGCTGTGGGAACATAGGGTTGTGGGAACATAGGGCTGTGGGAACATAGGGCTGTGGGAACATAGGGCTGTGGGAACATAGGCACGCTCCCCATCAACAGTTGTGAAAGCTGTAGTAACATACAGTTACTAGCACTTCTGTCTCATTTGTGTCTCACTTAATCAGTCGTACACACAGTCCTGTCTAACTTCTATCTGTGGACATGTTGCTGCGCTGCTCGTACGCACAGAAACGGCGTCATGCGTTGTTAACTGGTGGTAGTGCCAACAATGGCTAACCTGGCTAGAGCTAACCCCACAATGAAAAATCAGACTGGTAAAGGGAACGCATTCAACTCGGGTGTGACGTCATTCCCAGCTCTCGACTTCAGAGTTCCGAGGCAAATGGAACGCACTTTGTAAACATTTCAATGGTAACAGCGAGTTGGACCAATCAGAGACGTCGCTGTTACACTTGGGACTGTGGTTAGTGTAGTACTTCTCCATAAGTCCATGAATAAAACATGCTTTTCTCTAAACGAGGTTGATTTCATACGGACCTGGGGCTTCTACAGGGTCATAAAACTTTTGTTTTTTAACCCTTGTGTTGTCCTTCGGGTCACTGGGACCCGAAGGACAACACAAGGGTTAAAATCTCGTCGCTCGTCATCATTCTACCTCGGATTGGTTTAGACATTATGGCTAATAATCAAAATCCTTATGGAGAAAATGAATGCTTTTTTTAGTTGTTAGTAGTTTTTTTTTTTACTTCCGGAGCCACACTGATGAGCTCTATAGCTGATATGTATTTTGATACATAATGGTACTTTATTTTGTTGTTTTTCACTATCCCTATCATCCTAATTTATTTATCAAATAATTTTTCCAATCCAGAAAGTTTTAGTGTCTTTCTGTTTTTCTCCTGATGGTGTCACTTCTTTTCTGTGATGTGTAGGTCTTTGACATTTGTCTCGATGTCACTGTAAATGAGGGCCGGCCCTCAGTGATTTCTCCAGTATTCATAAAGGTTGAATAATTTAGTGTGTTTCATGTGGAACAGCCCTTTTAGTGCTGGGTTGTGAGTTGCCTGCTTCTTTTTTTTTTTTTTAGGGGCCCCCAGGAAAACAAGGATCCGCAGGAACACCTGGAGATAAAGGCCCCCCAGGTCCAGTCGGTGTCCCAGGTGCTAACGGACCTCGTGGTGATCCTGGTCCTGATGTGAGTACAACTTCGAAATTAGTTGAAGTTTTCAGACGATATCACCCAAAGTGTGTGTGTGTGTGCGAGATGTTAACAGCTGTGTTAATGTTTCCTGTCTGGTTCTCAGGGCCCTGCAGGAAGTGATGGCCCACCAGGAAAAGATGGCGTTCTGGGACAAAGAGTAAGGGACAAAGAGAATGAAAATGTGACCCGTGTGTTGTGTCTCACACTGCGAGTGACTGATCGGTGTTAACCTTTCCAGGGAGACCGAGGAGATCCTGGTCCAGAAGGTTTGCTTGGTCCTCAGGGACTTCCTGGCCCTCCAGGTCCTGTCGGTGCACCGGGTGATGCTGGACGGAGAGGAGATGCTGTAAGTGTGTGTGTGTGTGTGTGTGTGTGTATATGTATATATATATATATATATATATACACTATATACACACAGACATATATATATATGTCTGTGTGTATATAGTATATGTATATACTTTCTGGTACAAGTACGTCATAATTGTATTTATTTTAGTTTAAGTAATGTCTTTGTAATGTCTGTTTTTTTGCTTTTCTGTTGTGATTTAATTATCATTAATCTATTTTAGCAAGGCTGACATTTAATGTTTTATTTTTATCTTCTACATGTTAAAGACAAATGAATGAACACAAGTTTGAGATAAAAAAAAAAATGAGTGATAGGATAGGTGTGTTTGGAGTTGTCGAGTTCTCAGTGCTGGCAGACGTCTGTGTTCCCTGGAGGCTTTCTAATGCTGGGACTCATTTGCAGGGCTCAAGAGGACCCGTTGGTCCCCCGGGCTCGGCTGGGAAGAGAGGATTAGTGGTGAGTCTTCGACACGTAGTTACACAGTTCACTTACATACATTAGATGCAACGCAAATATTCAAAACCATCATGTCAATCGTTCTAATTCAGGGACCCCAAGGACCAAGAGGAGATAAGGGTGACCTGGGAGATCATGGAGAGAGAGGGCAGAAGGGACATCGAGGCTTCACTGGTCTGCAGGGTCTTCCTGGACCTCCTGTAAGTTAAAGTAATCAGTAATCCAATTTGATTATGCTGACTCATCTCCCTGACTAGGTTTACATGCACATAATATTCAGTTTTTTGTTGTTGTTGCTCTTTTCTAAAATCCTGTTGACATCCAAAACGTTCATAATGTTTAACCACTTAGCATTACGACAGCCCGCCCACAGTTTTTGGCGAATTTTATAGGAACGCTAATAGGTTAAAAGTTAAAAGTAGCTGTGTTTCTTTTTCTTTTTGGGCATACATCTCTACTACACAGCCTCGCAAACTGTTGGCTGGTTGGTTTGCGCACAACAACCATAGCAACGCACAGAGCTGACCGTGAGCCGTAAACTGTTGCAAACTGTGGTAAAACCCCAATTGAGACTCATATTCTGAATGTACTGTATATGTCAGAAGAATGCCTCTAAAACCCAAATCATACTGGCATATCACACATATCTTTATCAAAAGTGCTATATTCAGAAAAAGGCCTTATAAAGGAATATCCAAACGCAATATGCTGTTTACATGACCTGTATCTGATTCAAAATATTGTCACATTCGGAATAATAGTGGAATATTAGTGTTCCCACCCTGTGCTCACACTTCTTCTCCGTTGTTCAGATTGACAACTGTGTTCTAAAATGACAATATGTTTGGGGCAGTCGACAATTCGTCAGTCGACAGTTTAAAAGCATTCACTTAAAGGAATATGCCACCGTTTATTGAAATAGGGCTTATCACGGTCTACCCTGGATGTAGATAGGTGGGCCAACGCATTTAATTAGGTTAATTAGGTAATTAGGTTGTTTTTTTATCTTTTGTTGGCTCACTTTTACTTACAACATGCTAACCGGCAACATAGGATTCCATTCACTACGCTAAGCTAACTAGCGGCGCCGGTGTTGCACCGGACTAAAACAATGCGTGCACAAAAAATTAACAAACGGTGGCGTATTCCTTCATATTACACACGTCTTAACTGTCACGCAGAGCATCAAACGTACGGACAGGAACCAAGTGATTTCACTTGTGGGGTGACAACAGACTGTAGTGCAGCAGTTCAGGAGAGGCTCCAAAACCTTCAACATATTCACCCTTTCATTTTATGTATAGAAAGTTTACAACTCCAAATCTGAGGTCTGGGTAATTCTGACTGAGGATATCCCTGCAGTCATGCCAAGGTTGGATTTATCAATCAGCAATCATTTTCGAGCCAAGGTGTCTGACCATAGAGAATATTACAACAGGTGAAAATCTACGGTCTGACGTAAATAACCGTTTTTTTTTTGTTTTGTTTTACTTTAGCATTTTGTCGCTTTAAAAAAACCCAAAACCTTATTTCAAAGTATTTATCTTTAATTCAATTCAATTGTATTTGGAGTGTCAAATGAAATCAAAATGTCACCAATTAAAGCATTAAAATCCTTATAACGGAAAGTATTTTTCCTTAACATTAAATATTCCTGACTGAGTTTTTATATTTTAAGTTATTTAACACTCAAACTCTGCTAATCTGCTTTTTGGCAACTGTGTGGGTGTGGTTTGATCAGATTTGATTGACAGTGCTGGCAACAACAGCAAACAAACCCACAACTGCCATGTCATGGTTTTGATTGAGGTATTGCTAAATCCTGATTGGTGCAGAGGCTGATTGACAGTTGATTAGCTGAAGAGTTTTGAAGCATGCATTTTCTCTCTTGCAAACTGGAACACCTACATTCAAACTGAGCATTTTTTTCTAAAATCCATCTAAATGAAGAAAAAAAACGATATTGTGTATGATATAGACTATAAAACATAGCATAAATCAGATGAGGATGTTTTGAGGAATAGTCTCCTACTGTATGGTGCAGTTACTATAACATGTAGGGCCCTATTTTAAGGATCTAAGCGCACGGCATGAAGCGCATGGCGCAGGTGCGTTTAGGGCGTGTCCAAATCCACGTTTGCTAGTTTGACGGTGGAAAAAAGGGTCCGTGCGCCGGGCGCGTGGTTCAAAAGGGTTGTTCTTAGTGTCTTCATTAATTCATAGGTGTGTTTTGGGCGTAACATGCAATAAACCAATCAGAGATCATCTCCCATTCCCTTTAAAAGCCAGGCGCGTTTGGACCTTGGTGCATTGCTATTATGATGGCGGATTTGCACCATAATATTTTTATTTGTAATCTTTTGCTTGTTTGTGTGCTGCTGTGCTTCCCTGTGTGTGTGTGTGTGTGTGTGTGTGTGTGTGTGTGTGTGTGTGTGTGTGTGTGTGTAACAAGCATAGTTGTATAGCATCGTGTGTCCAGTAAGCGCAATTTTACTAATTAAAATAACAATGAAATGCTGCGTTATTGACTGTAGACCAGGTTTTTGTTGGTCAATGGCACGATCACTTCCCGCTGCCTCAAGATAGCAATACGCCAACAATGCACCTGAACACACCTCCCTGTAAGTCCAGCACACCCATGGGTGCAAGGATGGGCGCAGGTGCATTTGCTATTTAAATGACAAGCACAAGTGCACCTGTGTATTCTGGGAAAACTTAAAAAAAATGCAATGTGTAAATTACATGTATAAAGAGATATTTTCAGATTTATTTATTTCCTTTTAGGGTACAACAGGTGAGCAGGGAGCTCCAGGAATCGTTGGACCAAGCGGACCCAGGGTAAATAAAGGCTACACTTTCATTTGTTTCTGGAGGAAAACATGCTTTCCTGAATTTCACTTTTGTAGTGATATAATGAGTTTGTCAAGGAACAAACACAATACATGTTTTAGTTTTATTTTAGCAATCATTTTGGAATCCAACTCCTGATTTGAAGGCTAAAGATTAACGGTGTTTAATGTGAATATGACTCAGGGGCCTCCTGGACCTATCGGGCCTTCTGGAAAGGAAGGATACATTGGCCAGCCTGGACCGATGGGGCCTCCTGGAACCCGAGGAATCAGCGGAGAAATCGGACCAGAGGTACTTGCCCGTTACACAGAGTTGAACTGTATGTGAAGTGAACTAATAAAAAGATTGCAGCGAACGGAGTGCCAGTAGCACAGCCAGATGTTAGGAAAGATCAGACCATATGATGATGAACATCTTTCCAACAGATGTTCGGTGGGTAGGGAACAAGGGAACGCTACAAGTGTCCGATTAGTGTCTGACTCTGAGTTCTGACTAGAGATGTTCCGATAACAGTTTTTTTCCTTTCCAATACCGATACGAGTGTGTTAAAAAATACACACACACACATATATATATATATATATATATATATATATATATATATTATTATTATTATTTTTTAACAGCTGTATACTACTTACCCTGTATGGATGTGATATGATTGTTAATAATTCTTGTTGGTCTGGCTTGGGTTAAACTCTTTGTAAAACATGAACAAACTCAAACAATGAACGCCATCAAACTTTCTTTTATTATCTAGTTTGCCAGTTAGTCATAACGGAAAAAGAACCTAAATAAAACTACTTTAAAGTAGATTTTATTCCGAGATAAATTACGTGGTATCGGATCAGCGCATACACTCCAGTACTTGCCGATACGGTGGCTTTTCAGATACTGGTATCGGAATGGGAACATCTTTAGTTCTGACCAGTAAATAAACACATAAAAGCTACACATAGACATAATAAATACCCCTGCTATTCCCATCTCCACAGGGCCCTCCAGGAGAGCCTGGCCCCGCAGGCCCCCCTGGTCCCCCAGGACCTCCCACGGCTGCTATGGATGACCTCTTTGGCAGCGGCCCTCAGGATTACGACTCGGGCCCCCCTCCTCCTCCGGAGTTCAGCGAGGACGAGGCTCTGCCCAACAGCAACGCGTCCAGCATAGTGGCCGTGGACCCGAGCATCCACGCCACCCTGAAGGCCCTCAGCAGCCAGATCAACAGCATGAAGAGCCCCGACGGCAGCAGGAAACATCCTGCCAGGACCTGTGACGACCTCAAGAGATGCTACCCCGACAAGAAGAGTGGTGAGTGGCAGCGACAGGGTGTGTGGGACGGGGGATTGATTCATCAATACAGCAACGTATCGCAATATTTTCTGTGGCAATACCGTAATGATGCACGGTGCCAAGTATCAATCTTTTTTTTACGATTTTTTGGGGGGTGGGGGTTTTGCCTTTAATTGATAGGACAGCTGTAGAAAGGAAATGGGGGAGAGAGAGGGGGAATGACTTGCAATAAGGGGCCGCGGGTTGGAATCGAACCCTGGGCTGCTGCGGTAAGGACTGAGCCTTAGTGCATGGGGCGCATGCTCAACCAGGTGAGCTACCAGGGCGCCCCAGTATCGATCTTTTATTATATAAATTGCACATGAGAATTTAACTTTTTGATACCACAATAATAAAATCAATAGTTTTTTTCGGTCCACTAGATGGTGCAGTTGAGAGACATTTGTCTTCTTAGATAAAACAAATGTTGACAAAGTTTTCCTTTGGGGACAAAATTGGAAATTGGATAAAAGGAAATAAAAAGCAATATATGGCCGAATATCTAAATATGTCGAAAATTGCAATAATATCGTATCGTGACATAAGTTTCGTGATAGTATCGTATTGTGGGGTCTTTGGTGATTCCCACCCCTATCACAGAGGAAGGTGGAGAAGGAGTGCTTGGGGAGATGTTACACTGCTTAAAGAGAGAATACTGTACAGGAAATCTGTCTGCTACATATACTAAATGTACAAAACAGAACTGAAAGACAGTCCTTTGTAGTGACAGACGATAGGCCAATTAATCGGTCGGCCGACTAATCACACACGTACACTGTGTGCTGATGTGTGCACATGAACATGACATACCAGGGATCAGCTGAGGATCAGCCTGCACTCACGAGGCCACCAAAAAACCACAAATAAACAAAAAAAGTCTGCGGAAAACCTCTGCAGGTAGCCTCGTCAGCGTGTCTGCTGTAGAACAGAGTTAGCGCCCAACCTTATGTCGATGATATATGTATCGGAATCATGTCAAATAAATCGGGGACGCGGTCAAAAGTCACACGTCCATAATTCCTGATCATTCTGTTGTGTAGGCGAGTACTGGGTGGATCCAAACCAAGGCAGCGTGGAGGACGCCATCCAAGTGCACTGCAACATGGACACCGGAGAGACCTGCATCACGGCTAACCCATCCAGCATACCTCGTAAAGTGTGGTGGAGCGCTTCCAGGAACAAACCTGTGTGGTTCGGAGCCGACATCAACCGTGGAACACATGTGAGCAGTAACATTTTGACGATGGGCAAAAACGATGATGGGGGGCGGGGGGGGGGGAAAGAGGGGGAGCAAAGGCCCAGCGAAGTGCCCTAAGACTTTATGGAAGAAGAATCTTGTGAAGAATACGTTGTTGTAATTGAAACATTAAGAGCTACAGACTTAGAAAAAAAGTTTGCTCAATAAGGGGCCAGAACAACCACATTTTGTGGGGTGTGGGGGGGTGGGAAATAGTGAAAGTCATGTTGTATTATTAGTAGTGTGTCTTGGCTTACTGAAGGTTTTTTTTTCTATAAAGCCCTGTATTGATTGCTTTCTTTGTTTCTCTAGTTCACTTACGGCAACAAAAATCAGCCGGGAAACTCCGTCACCGTTCAGATGACTTTCATCCGCCTGCTCTCCAAAGAGGCGTCTCAGACCATCACGTACCACTGCAAGAACTCGGTGGGCTATAAGGACGAGAAGGCGGGCAACTATAAGAAAGCTGTAGTCCTCAAGGGCTCCAACGATCTGGAGCTCAAAGCAGAGGGAAACAACCGCTTCAGATACACAGTGGTGGAGGACTCCTGCTCAGTAAGTTCCCACTTCCCAACAGTAGCTATGCTCTTTTTTACATTTTCATTCGTTATTAACTGTAAGACTGGCCTTATTCTATGTTTTTTTTTTTGTTCTCAACAAATCCTATGAAATGGACAAAACAACAAAGAGTGGGTCAACATCTAGCATCTTTCAGCTCATCATTTTGGTTTTAAGGCTCACAACTTTACCGTTTTGGTTCAAGCTAAGCGCTCTCCTTAGCATCGTTTTTATAAAAAAAAAAACCTGATGAGCTGACTGTATGCTACCTGCCCAGCACCAAACGGCAGACAGACAGAGTTAGCGACTAGCTAGTGAACACAGTGGAGCATTTAGCAGCTAAACAGCCACATATTTCCCTCAGGAGGTGGTAAAGACCAAAAACAGAGCTAAAAGAAGAGAGAATATTGCACTTAACGTTCAGCATAATCACAATTCCAAATGAATGTTTGTGTTGTTCTGTTTCTGCTGAATGTTTAAATAGGCAACCGTTTGCCATAACAACTTATAAAGGTGATACTATGTTAGTGGTGTTTACAGTATGTTGTGCTGCCCTCTAGTGGCAAAAAACTAAAAATCAAATAATGACACTCTAGGCAGGACTAGAATAGTGCATGTCTAGGTAGTTCAGTTAATTTGGCGACTTCAAAACATCAGGGGACAAGCGAGATATATTATATTGTAATTCCTTTCCATGCATGCTGCTCAGATTAATCACAGTTCAGGGCTCTTTTGCCAACAGCACAGGGTTTCTCTCTCCCTCTTCTCTTGAGCCGTGCAGCAGCCAGTCAGCTGACACAGCCACTAAGCTTTATGCAAATGATACGTGATGAAGTCACAAATACACATGGGCGTATGACGTTATCTAGCGACTTTTTGAGCTAATGCTAGCTACTTTCATTGGAGAAGACTTGGCAACATTGGGTGCAGGGGCTATTTACATCCAAAGAATAAAGCACATTTTGTGTGCTATAGTGAGCAGTTTGGGCAGTAGGTTTGTGCATATGGCAATGAGTCAAAATCTAATTACAGTGTGTAGCATTGATCTTAATAAAGGAACATGTCACCCAGTGCAACAGTGTGGGCTCAACAATGGAGCCCTATGGCACGGAGGAATAAGATATATCAGGCTTTGGATACACAGCCAATCAATTCATCGTTGGTTCGTGTCTTTTCATGGGATTTGTTGACAATAAGAAACTAAAATAAAAAAAAACTAATGTCTAAAGTCTGTTCCCCTAAGCACAGAAAAAGTCATTAAACAATGTTTACCATTTCATTGCGATGCATTGCTCTTCATTGTTGGGAACAGTTACATTTAGTCACTGAACTTATATTTGTCAATCTTTTTTCAGCAACCAAATGGCAACTGGGGAAAGACAGTGTTTGAGTACAGGACACAGAAAACTGCAAGACTTCCTATTGTGGATATGGCCCCTGTGGACATTGGCGGCCCCGATCAAGAGTTCGGCATCGACATCGGGTCCGTGTGCTTCTTGTAAAATCGTCAGCAGGGATGCGTCGAGGAGAATCCTGAGACTATTGAACTGACAGCTGACACGATCAGCCACATTGTACATACGAGTACTGAGGACTATTCTGGCCCTGTGGCAAGATATTTATTGTGCCTTTCAACCCAGTTCAAGACATCGAAGATTTGTAATTTAGAATGAACTTTTACAATTTACTTCAAAATTGGTAAAAATCAGAATCATTCCTCTGTCTTCTTGTGTATGTTTGACCCCAAATGTAATGCATTTTGAGGCTCACTATGGTGAGGTTTGGTCCAAAGATATTACCCTTTAATTTTATTTTTTAACAAAACATTGCCAAAGATTAATGAATATGAAAGCTTTAAAATGGTGGTTATACCTGCTGTTCATAGGCTTTAAGAAATCCCACCGAAGCTATGTCCAATGTCCCTTCACTTCTATTTTTTACAGATTTGTCTATTTGTTTTTTTTGTGTGAAATGTTTGCATATACAACAACATTGTGGTGCTATTGAGGATACAAATACAGCCGATGATGCGTTCACCGACGCAGGTATTTTTTCAAGACAGTTTTGATGAACCAATGTCTGTATCCAGTTATGTTAAACTCTGTACCGATCACGTAGAACATTAAAGACACATTAAGACTGTCAATTTCTCAGTGTTAGCTACCTCGTCACCGAAACTGAGAAACGATGACACTACATGTAAATCTTTTTTCACAGGTGCTGTTTTGTAAGTAGTGTGATCCTTGTGCACTCCTCCCGGCCGCGCGGTACAGGGCAGGGTGTGGGGATACCAATAAAGATCTTTCTGTCGATGACGGAGAGACGAATGAGGTGTCGTGTGAGTGGTGTGTGGTGATTTGTTACATTTTTCTTACTTCCTTCAATTTCAATATCGTACAGTAAAAGGTAGCAGAGAATATTCTATTTGTATGCATGTCAGTTCCCCCTTTTCAGTACCCTGGACTTATATGCTCTTGAAATCCTTCTTATAATCAGTTTTATAGAATGAGCTGGCTGTGAGTGCCTGTTTGCTTTGTATTTTTATTTTTTTTACTATGCAACAAATTAAACAAACTGCTTGTTAATCCCCCCAAGCTCTTGTCATATTGATTCAGGTATAGTTAGGTCCTTTACGCTTGCCATTTTGCAAACAAAATCAATTTTAGACATATTTTGTAGTTAAAAAAAACAAAACATAATGTTCAATTGTTTCTAATGTAAGATGTTTGTTTTACATTTTCATGAACGTGTCCTCAAGTAATTTCATTGTGACCATTTGGTTCATATTGGAGTATATTTATTATAGATTTGTAACTTTTTTGAGGCTTGACTGCCTGAACACCCCACAGGCAGAGAGGAGGAGGAGGAGGAGGAGGAGGAGGAAGGAGCTTTCCATAACTGGAAGCAGATGCGTTTCATCCTTGGAAAATAAATATTGAAAATACTTCCCTCAGCCTGTTCTTGTTTGAGAAGAGTTTCTTTAAAGAAAACTTACCATACTAGAATAATTTCTGTCTCAAGAGGGTGTGTGAAAACCTGAGATGAAAAACCCAAAACACAGAGATGAAGGTAAGAAAATGTGATGTTGGACTATACATAAATGTCACTTCAAAGTGAAGTGCTCCTGAGAGCAAGACAAGGAGTCTAGAGTAATGTACTATGAAGCTGAACTTACAGCAATGATTTGGGCTAAATGCTAATGTCAGCATGCTAACATGCTCACAATGAAAATGCTAACCTGTTGATGTTTGGCAGGTAATGTACTTGCCTGGTTCGCTATCTTAGTTTAGTGTTACCATGCTAACATTAGCTAATGCGCACTTAACTCAAACGAATGGGAACATGGAATAGAACGTTTACAATGGTCACCATCTTGAGGTTTTAGCATGCTAACATTTTCTAATTAGCACTGAACATAAAAGGAAGTAGAGTAATGTTTACTATGGTCACCATCTTAATGTTTTAGCATGCTAACATTTTCTAATTAGCACTGAACATAAAGGAAGTAATGTAATGTTTACCATGGTCACTATATTCATGTTTTAGCATGCTAACATTTGCTAATTAGCACAGAACACAAATTAAGTAGTGTAATGTTTACGATGATCACCATCTTATTTTAGTGTGTTAGCATGCTAACAGTTGCTAAATAGCACTGAACACAAAGGATGTAGTGTAATGTTTACCATGGTCACCATCTTAATTTAGTGTGTTAACATGCTAACATTTGCTAATTAGTTGTGATGGCCAAATGAAGCTTCATTAACCATGTTGTTTATTTTACGAGTCCACTAGATGACACTGTGTTCAACAAAGGGTTGAAAGCACTCTGAATTTCCATTCCTTGAGCCTTTTTCTTTAAACCAAGACTGCCATCTTTAGTGGGGTAAACAAATACAACTAATGGTTAATGAAGCACCATACTAATTAGCACTAAATATACCAATATACGCTCCACCGTTTCACTCACCAATGACAAAACTATGAGATACCTAACACCATACTACATAATATAATTTCACCAATCAAGATTTATTAGTTACTCCATAACCATACAAGTAGACCATAAAAACTGCTATCACTCCTAACACTGAATTGAAAACAAACTGTTGTACAGGAGGCATAGCCCATGGAAAATTCTTCCACCTGAAAATACATTGTTTGGCTCATATACCTTCTAGATTACAATCAATTATTATTACTGTGTAGAGGAGTGGGTGAATGGCTGTACACATAGTGAAACTACTATACAAATGTTTTCTTATATCCTGTCCAATTGTGTGCCCATATATTTGTTAGTCTAACCAACAGGAGGCAGAGAGAGCTAATAAATATGCCTAAGTACTTCTATGTTAAAGATGAGAGTTAGACCAGGTTAAGCCTTCAGCCTTCTTCTGATTACTGAAGGGAAATTAAGTAGTCTAAGTAATGATTTACTCATAAAGCAACTTTAAATAGGCCTGAAGCAACTACTAACAAAGCACAAGATTGAAGCCTGACAGAGACACAATTAAAGGCTAATAAATAACATGGGTCAGATATTTTCAGATACGCTTTTATAAATGTGACATGGGTGACATTGCATTGTCAGTTGCCATCACATCACATAAATAGCCTAACTGTTACCTTTATCTGACGTTAATCAGCACCTGGCCTTTCTAAAACCTTTTAGTTTTCTAGCCATTCCACCACTTTGCTAACTGCCCCCAACTAATGTGAAGGATGGCAGGTGTGATAGGCTAGCCTATTGACACCAGTGTTGGGCAAGTTAATTCCAAAATGTAATACATTATTGATTACTAGTTACTGTAATTTGAGAGTAATTAGTTATATTACAATATTACTGTCTCTGAATTGTAATGCTTACACTAATTTTGCGGAAGTATTCTTGGCAGGTAGCTAGTCCATGGGGTCAACAAAGTCTCATCTTTATCCACTTTAATACATCATAATTTATTCATATTATTTTGTATTATTAATCTAACGCTGCAAAGTAACTAAAGCTATGAAATAAATAGTTAAGTAAAATGTTCAATAGCCTACTTGACTGAATTGTGGTGGAGTAGAAGTAGCCTAATAAGTAGGAGAAAATGAAAAATACCCAATTAAAATTGAATCAAAGTAGCCGACGGAAGGCTATAGTTACTTTCCACCGCTGATAAAATGTAATATTACGTGTAGCAAGACTAAACATAAATTCCCAACATGTTATTTGTCAGTTGCTCGGTTACATTGCTGTCGCCACTGACAGGACACAGGACAGGACACTACTCTCTGTAGTCATTTCAACCACTGAATGTAACACGTTACTCCCATCAATGATGGACTCTATGAACGTTTTTTTCTTATCATCCATTTATTTTTAATATCATTATGTTTCGGGGGGTGGGGAGTATTTGTTTATGGGACTGTGTTCGTTACCTGTCGCCCCTTGGTGACTGATGTCGATGTCTGTCTTCCACACGGTGCAGAACGCGTGAGGAGGTTCTATATACTGTCTCTGTGAGGTAGCCTGGACATGTGGAGGAAAGGCCATCTCTCCCGTAAAGAAATCGTTCCGAACCTTTTTTTGAGGCGGTTCAGCCATGGCATGCAAGCCTACAGTTATCCGGACAGCCTGGCTTGCTGAGACACTGAATTGAATTAAAGGCGCGAAGCATTTGGCTAGGAGGGGCAGGTGGGCGGAGGGTTAAATGCAGCGCTCTGATTGGCCAAAAGCTTTTCACTCCACTGCTCAGCGGCAGAATCAACGTCATAGAAACCGGAGAAATGCGAGATGCAACAAAATGCGTACCTAGAGAGCAGCGAATCGTACAAGTGTACTTAACGGTAGGGTTCCACACAGCGAAACACCACACGAATTTCGGCCAGCGAAAGTTTGCCTCGGGGGCGTGGTCGCGAAAACAACATGCAAGGCCGCAATTTTTTTTTTAAATGTACCGGACTGTCAGAAGACAGAGGGCGGTAAAAATGCACAGCAGCAAACCATCGGCAAAATGTTAGCTCATAAATGCTCTGGTAACCTGGCTATGTAGCCTAGCTGCCTTGCTATGCTTACAATTAAATGCAATGTCCGAACATGGTAGCGGTTGACCTGTCTACAACTAAACTATCTACAGTGGTCTATTTGGTGGTGTGTTTGCCCTGTTTAAGTTTGTGTGACATATAAACAACAATCCGGTTTGCTACAAGCTTCAATGTTCCCCAACAAAACATTTAATCAAACAAATGCACAAGTAGCCTTGCTAGCTAGCTGCCTGGCTAGGTTACAATGAAATCCAATGTCCTAACATGCTAGCGATTAGCCTGTCGGCTAGCTGAAAAGTTTGAGTGTTTAAACTAACATACAGTGGTCTATTCAGTGGTGTATGTGCCCTGACTAAGTTCGTGTGTCATATAAATCACAATTCATGTTGATACAAGTACCAATGTTCGTGTAGAAACATTTTAATCATATACAAATTTTCATGATACAGTGCTGATAACCTCCGCCATCTTTGTCAGACTTTTTTTGTAACACAAACACGCGGACCTGATTGGTTCTCCAGTGGTCCTCATTTGAATAAAGTTAAACTTTCGTCAACTTTATTTTGCTCCCCTCAGCAATTCGCTCTCATCTCGCTCAATCAGGGCGAATTTCATCTCCCTTAAACCTCATTGAGAGCGAAGCAAAATTTCGTTGTGTGGAACCCTACCGTTATGGTCAAAATGCATGTCGAATACGAAAAATACGTACATATTGGCAGGTCTGTTTATCCGGTGGGGACCAAACGTAAATGCGGGTGGCACCAAAGGAAAAGTCATGGGATTCATCCTCTGGAGAAATGCAAAATTTCATTGCCATCGACATATTTCAGTTTGGAAAGTGGTGGACCGAGCCATCCATAGAGCCATACTGGCAGCACGGCTAATAATACAATCTTTGCATTCAAGAGAAAACATTTCAAACACAAAAATACACAACAGCTAAATAACGTCTCACAAATATTAGATGATAGACTCAATGAGCAGTATTTTTTGCAGGAAATTTTTATTTAATATCTGAACGCAAAGTAACAGCAAAGCCAAAAATAATGTAAATATAGCGCATGAAAAAGCTCAAGTATAATAGTATGTGTATAAAAATGTAGTCCAAATAACATATTAATTAATAATTACAATAATGTCACCTAAGTTAAAAATAAAAAAAGCTATGTTGTTATGCTGCGGAAGTTAAATGCAAATACAACATTTATTCATTGGCCGCGTTCTGTGGCCGCAATACAAACAGGAATGTGTTAACAATACAGACTTCAAATGTTGCATACACACAAACTGTCTCATATGAAAATTCTGCCACAAAGTGTACCATTGGACATTTTCGACTATTTACATCTCTCATCGCCTGTGCAAGCAAAAGTACTTCTCTTTTTTACAAAAATAGTTCATTTCTATAATGGATCTGAAGTTTACCTTTGAAATATCGAAAAAACAAAAACAAAACAACAATCTAAATGCAAATACATATAAACCTCAAGATGAAAACTGTGACATCTTGACTCAACCTCAGAGTGGATTTTGGCACTTCATACAAACGAGTTAAAAGTACGCGACAAAGAGCATCTTCTTGGCATCAGCAGCGGCTGTCTAGCGGGTCCAGAGAGAAGACGGTGCCCTCTAAGGTTAGTCCCATTTTGAACCCCTCCTGGAAGACAAGCCAGACAACAGCTGTGACGCTCAGTGACCACGCGCCCCGACACGCTCTCTGTGAGTTTAGTCGATGAACAGGAGGTGGGAGTAATGTTTAGATTAGAGCCATAAACCTCTGAGGGTAAAGGAGAATGAAATACCAAACAAAACAGAGATTACAACACTGTTTTTCCGTCATGCTTGGCCATGCATTATGTTCAAGATCAAAATAACTTCATCAGAAACAACAAGGCATGCAGCTGATGAGAGAAGCACGTGGAACTCATTTATATCAGATGAGAAATTCAAAAGCTATTTTATTTTACCTGCTTGTAAAAATGTTCTTGTAATTGTTTTAATGTGCTCTTTAATATAGCTGCACTGTTTTTTTTAATTAAATGTGACATCGGTTCCAAAAGCTATAGCATACTTTGAAGCAGTTATTGGCTGAAAATCAACATCTTAGATGATAGGAAAATGTGTTGCTCACATTAATTAACAAGCCCCAGTCTGAGACAAGAGCAGCTCATTAACTACAGAGCGAGGGAGCTGAGAAAACAAACTGCTAATTAATCACATCGAGGCCTGAGCACAATATTCTGAATCTCTACTGAGAGAACAATGGACATTTTAGAGAAGATGGATGCAGGGGCAGGGCTGGAAGGGGGGCACGGGGTGGCACCGGGCCTCCCCGGAAATATGATTGGCCCCGCTGTCAATCTGACAATTGTGATTACCACTGGATCAGAGTACTGTCACTTGGCTGCCTGTTCTGCCAATCTTCCCTGCCCTTGTCACATGACCAATTCATGTTTCCATGGTGAATATCCAAAATTCTGATACCATGGAACCAGCACTGGAACTGGTTTTAAAAAAAAAAAGTAGCAGACTGAGCCTATAGAAAATGTGTTTTGTATTTGGAAATACAATTTGTTGAAAATGAAAACAAGTGAAGTTAATGTGATATTGTATGTGATGTGGTATTTTATGTGATGTTTTATGTACATTATTTTAAATTACATTGTGTTGCTATCCAATCCAATATTTCCTACATTTCGAAGCAGATTTTCAGAAATTCAACCGCACGGTGTGTGTGTGTGTGTGAGAGAGCATGCGACATCCTCCAAAGCATGCAAGACACAGACACAGACACCGACACAGAAGCAGAGCAAAGAGTACAAACCATCTCTGACGCTACAAGTGGAAAAGACAAGAGATGCAACCACTTGTTAATCGTAAAGACGAGAAAGAAAAGGTTAAGTGCACTGAAAGCAAGTGTGCCAGACTGCCAGTGCAACGTTGCCTCCTACTGGCAACAGCCTGCGTAATCTCAGCAGTCAAATAAACTGACTGACTGATTGCACACCAACTCAAGTTACAGCAGTGCTCACAAACTTCTTCTCATCCACCCTTTGCCCTAATACCTAGGGCTGTGCAATTAATCAAACTTTAATTGCGATCACAAAAACAATGCAATCGAGAACAACTATTATTGTGTGAAATAATGTTAATTACGTTTTGCAAGTAAGCTCTTATTTTGGCCTGTGTTCTGAATGAAAAAAAAAAGAAAGTGAAAACAGGAAAAGTATTCAGGGAAATGTCACAGTTTAACTGTTTCATCACTTGTTGTTTTTTAAGTTTAATTGCAACATCTTTCCAAAAGTCAATGAGTAACCGTGTTATAGAATTGTGATTTCAATATTGACCAAAATAACTGTGATTATGATTTTTTCCATAATCGAGCAGCCCCATTAATACCACTGTAAACCAACTTTACTGTTCTCAACCACTAATAATATTGGGAGAGTATTATATTATTATATTATAAACTCACCTTTTATGAAGAAAACTAAACTCACTTAACTCATTACATTTAGTTTCAACAGAGAGGGAGTAAAAGTCTCCAGTCGTGCTATGATTGTGTAGTTTGAAGAAAACAGACACTCTCTGTGTCTTCAATACATGTCAAGTTTTTTCTCATAATGATGTAAACAATGCAAACCAAGATGGTTACATCCCTTTTGAATTTATGAGTTGCCAAGGGAACTGAGATTAGCCCCACATGTTGCCTTTGCACTAACTCTGGTACGGACTGACTCACAGATCACAGAGTCTTTTTGGAAGTGAAAACGGAATGAAACATGAAAATGTAAATGGCTGGCAAAATTGACTGTACATTATATCAGGGCGATTGAACAGTTGCTAATTGAACAACTTGTTATTTTTCAAGTTCAGTAAATTAGCATCAGTTATTCAATTATAAAACTTCCTTTAGTTAGTTTAACTTAGTTAACTCCCATTTCCAAAGGCAGCAGGAAAACGTTTGTAAATTGAACCTGTTTATAATGTTTGTACATTGTAACAAAACAAGTCTAGTTTGAAAGTTATTTCATTGAAATAACACATTAAAATAAAGCATGAGCTGCCTAATTCCATTCACTTTACCAGGAGTTAAGCAAATTAGGCCCAAGCTGCCAAAAGACAGAAAGCTTACACTCTATTGCCTCTTATCCACTGCATGGTTCGGCTCCACTCTGCTCCCTTTTGGTACCAGTATCTTTTTGTTTCCCCTGCAGATAGTATACCCCTCGCCGTAGAGCGCACATTAAACTGCTGTGACATTATCTTGCTGAATTCTTTAAATCGCCAAACAAACAGAAGGATGTCTGCACTTTGTCAATTATATTCCCTATTGTACATAGTGTACGTCCTACTTTTTCAGGTTGACATTTTTCAAAATGTGGGTTGAGTGAATAAAAACATTGTGGTCGATATCGACGGTAGCTTGGCTATTTAAAAATGGCGGGTTTGTGCAGGATGTTCCGCGGCGCGCTAGTGTTGGTTCTCTCTGACCAATCAGTGGTCTGCGATGTTTTAACCCCACCTTTCAGTATCGGTTCAGCTCGATTGGAATCTTAGCCAAGGTGGTACCAAAAAATTTACCAGGTACTATCCACAGCTTTCGCAAATGAATAAAACCAAAACAGAGCGAGTCGAGTAGAGCCGAGCCATGCAGCAAGATGGGAACATTCCTCATAGATTCTTGACTTTGACTGTGACTGATGTATTTTGCAAAACGCTACATGTTGTTCTGTGTCCAAATAAATCATGCGCATATTGTGTTATTAATGCATTTCTAAATGAAGTTGTAAGTGGTTTCATGTCCCTGATGCATCTAAATAAAGAAGTGAGTCATATTCATCACTTTTTTCAGAAAAAAAATCCCCAGGAATATAGCTTTAGGTAATCGCTCACATGGGCTTTTTCCACTGATCCATGCACAACAGTACGTCCAACCTGATCTGTTTTACCATTATGAATTGTAATAAACAATGTACTGGAGCTCGCTTACAGTCCACAGCAGGCCAATTAGGACCAAACTGTCCTGAAGTGATTCAGCATGGCCCATGATGCACAAAGCCTTTTATATAAACAAGAGAAAATATAAATCTTCAAAGTGCTGCTACTGATAATAAGAGCGACAGGAGGCCGCTGTTGACGGCCTCCTGGCACTTCTTTCAAACTCACCTGCATCTCGTCCAGCTTTGACTGGATATCTGGAGGAAAGTCAGCCGACCCGCAGGTGAACGGATCAAACGGCTCAGCACCAAACAGGTCTTTCCCTACAAACACAGCGGGCAGATAAACATCACTCTGACTGGAAAGGGAAAAAAACTGCTGAAGTGCAGAAGTATTTTTCACAGCTGCAATCCTTTATTTTCTGCAGAATAAACCTTTCAGGAGCCGAAGAACTTATTAAAATCTGTAAATGTTATGATCAGAAAGTAGCTACTAGTAGGCCTGAACATTTTTTTTTTTTACATAATTGTCTGTCAATTGTTCTACGTTATCGTGGTTTCTTTGTTGTTGCTAACATTAGCTAAGGTCTTAAGGCGTATGACTGATAATTGTTGATTTTGTTTAGATATGCCAGATTGTAATTATATCAGTGATTATTGGCAATTATTTTATGAGACAATTAATTATACAGCAACATCTGGATTTGTTACAGCTCTAGCTGATAGCTAGCCCCTCCTCCACCCCTTTTTTTTGGAACACTACTATTACTATTATTAATATTGAAATATTATTTATTTATTATTAACATTACAGTAGTCATCATCATTGACTAAAACTATAATTGGTAAGTACTATGCTTTATTTTCTTCTCTTTATTTAACCCACTGTACCTCTGTATTGTTATATTCTTTTTTTTATATTTTTCCTTTCACAATCCTTCCACGCCTAATCCCAATAATTCTTTAACTCAACTCAGTTCTTCAGTGTTACGGTCTGTTCTTTATACCACTATGACCCCTCGGTTTTGTTTCCCTTGTCATTGTTTTGATGTAGTTATTTGTTAGCACATGTTTGTTCTGTGTTGTCCAATACCAATAAAATAAATAAATAAAAAGAAAGTAGCTACTGACTTATATCTGGTGGTAATGTGGTTGGTGGTGGTGGTGGGCAGCCGTTGCTGGCCAGTACGGGCTCCAGCGGCGTCACAGTGGAGAAGGGAACCATGTCGAAAACGTCTGTAGACATCTGGGGTTTCATGCAGATGCTCCCCGCCTGTATGTAAAGAAACGGTTAAGGCGACGTCGCACTTGTCTAAGCTTGCACACAGACAAACTAAACAGCAATATATTTTTTGTTAACAAAAGCAAGAGAAGAAGCAGAAAAAAGGAGCAAAAGACAGGCAAAAGCAGAAGACACTTAGGACTCAGGGAGAGCGACAAAGCACAGAGCAGAAAGAAAGAAAGAAAGAAAGAAAAAGCGGAGGGTGTTTACGCGAGGCCGCGGGATGCTGCATCCCTCGGTAGGCTTAGGAGCAGGGAGAGAGGGTTTGGCAGGCGGAGGAGTTAGTAGCCCACTGGACAAGTTGGACTCAGGCGAGCTCATAGGAGTGAGCGTGACAGAGGAGATCTCCAGACAGGAGATGCTGTGACACCAGAAGAGAGAGGAGGGCCTCTGCAGCATGTACGCTTCATTGGCTGCGTTTATATGCAGCGGCTAAGAAAAAAAAGATCGCAGACAGACAATGACCAGAGAGGAACAATATTATTCAGTCTTGCAGATTAGGAGAAAAAAAAGGTGTGGGGTAATTGCATTCACAGGAGGCCGTCACAAAGTACTGGCATTTGGCTCAATTACATGCTGAATGTATCGCCATTCCTCATCAGACCAATCAAGTGTGTAATTGCTTTGCTTCAGACACAGCTTAGACCCCCTACCCCACCCCAACAGAAACTCCCTCTAGATAGGTTCGCGAGTTTGAGGTGGCGCGTTTAATCGCACGAACAATATTTGCAAAAACCAGCCGTCCTTAAACATACTTAAAAAAAAAACTAAAAACTGGCAAGTTTAACTTTTATAATTAAGAAGATGGTCGTGGTTGTGTACTTTTGGCTGAGGTGGAACATTTGAATCCCAAATGATTTCAGAGTCACGCTACATTGATAGGTTTTAGTTTGTCTGCAGGCACCGCAGTCAAAAGTAAGACTGTGTGACTTCTGAAATACAAAATGACCCAATGTTGGTCTTGGAAATAAAAAGTTACATTTGTTGAATTCAGTGCAATCAGCAGTTTTGACCAGTTTTTCAAATCAGTTAAATACCTACTTTTTTAAACCTTTGGATGACCTCTCGCACTTTTTTAATTTTGATTTAAATTTTGATTTGTTTTAATATGTATCACATTGTATGTGTTATGTAAAGCACTTTGTGATTTTATCTGTGAAAAGCACTATATAAAGACATTTTACTCGCTTACTGTTGCCCATGGCTAATGTTAGCTTACCCTACATTAAGCATTTAACACTTGTACTTAATTGTGGCCACAGAGGCTGCTGTTGCAAAATGACATAGATCTTCATTATGTAGACTCTACATTTTGTTCAATCGCTAAACTGAAGAGGTGTGTGTTTGTGCAGTTTGTCCTCACTGGCGGCACATGAGCTATCATCAGCTGCTCTTCAAGATCTTGAAGCTGTTGCTTTAACTCAGAGTTTTCTGTTTCCAGTTCTTGAATCTGCAAAACAGGAGCAGTTCAGTCATTTAAGAAACCAAAATGAATTGTTGTATTGTGTCTGATATTGAAACATCTACAACTCAATTCTAACACAGAGTTTTACAGAAAATCTCATACATAGTATTATTAGGTTGGGGTGGACAACATCTTTCCATGATACTTTAAATTGTCACAGTCCTGTGGAAACTCATAGTCGGTTTTCAGCTTTGTGACAGCTTTGTGCATTTCTGTGGTAATCCAATGTTTTGTTAAACTTAACACTTAATCTTCTTCCACCTTCTTCAAATCCAAAAAGACCACATTTGGAGATACATGGTTGTCACTGGACAATATGTAATTTCATCAAATTGTTTATAGTGTAGATACAACAGTGAATGGGAATAACTGCTCTTGATAGAATAAAACACAAAAACACATCAAAGTACTTCCTTACATTGATGTGAAAATCCTGAAATATGAATGACATAGATGTTATAAACAGTCTGACGGATCGGAAATGTACATTGTTTTATGACATGTACCATCATATCACACAAACCCTTCCTTAAAATATAGTTAGAGGAAACAATCCCATACCTCAAGGGCCACTAGCTTTTCTAAGGGTCTTCATCATGTTGGAATTCCTAGAAGTGCTATGGATGAAACCATAACAACTACTGAGCTTGCACATCAACTGATCCAACTGAGCAATCTTTATCCACTGTGTGATACAGTTGAAAGCTCTAGAGAATGCAAGTAAGTGACCCTTGAGTTGAGATTGCTTTCTCAAAGTACTAATGTATTTCAAAGTTCAACAATGAGCTTTGTTTTAATGCTGAGTTTTAATACGTTTTCATACATTATTTTAAAACCTTTTTCAAGTAGCTAAAACACTAAATTAAAAAGTCTTTTTGACTACCATTTAAGAAATGACTGCAAATGAACCGTAAAATACGTATCACACTGGTGTTTAGCTACTACAACTTATCCCCCATTTGATCAAGTTCATACTAATGTTTTAATATGTCACCCTTTAATCAAAACCACAGGGAAAGCTCCAGTCTCAGCAGGGTGCACAATAATCCAGTTACCGGTTGTAACAACGCCGCTCATTAATATTCATTACTGACACTCTTCATCAACACAGCCTAACTGTCCATGCTGCATGGTTGAAACCAATCAATGGAAACAAGCTACTGCAATCATTAATAAACGCATCAATGTGTCAGCATGGTGGTATACAAAGTTGTCAAAGTTAAGTTCAAGTCCGTGTGAGACGTACTCTTTTCTGTAGGGTTCCAATCTGTTTCCTGGTTTCCACGTCTTTGCCTCCAGACTCCAGGAACTTTTTGTAGGCCAAGTCAAAGGCCTGACCGATCGTTAGAGTAATTTCTTCTGCCTGCGGCAGAGCAACAAAGACACGCTCACCACATATACCTAAATGTCACCGCAGCTTATTTACAGTTGAGTTGATCATTGATGGTTAACTACAAGATGTCAAAATACCAATGAAATGATAGCACAGCATCAAAATATAAAAACATACACAATAATTCTACATTCTGTCAAATGTGTTCTACATTGGTCTCGATGCAAAGACAAGGAAGCAGAAGGCACTTACACACTTTTCACTGTCAAACACATAGCAGAGGTGTTTGTTGGACTCGGAGTCTTTGCAGATAAAAGTAAAAATCCTTTTGTCCGTTTTGTCATCTGCACAAAAGGATATCCTGTGTAACTGACAGTTATGCTGCACATCCTGGAAATCAAACACAACAAATTCATTATTTATTTACTTCATGCTGAGTACGAATCCCTTCTTTCTCTACACAGGGTTTGTTGTCAGGATAACTTCAGGTGTCATGTACATTATTGCACCACCAACAACAATCTTTGGACTCACTTTTGTCTTGGGATCTAGTATCTTTACACCATAAATGGAGATCTGTAATTCCACTTTAGGGGTCTTCTGTCCCTCTGACTTCTTGATATGTCTCTGAAACTGCCAAAGAGAGAAATCACAAACAGACACATTTTGATGAATCCACTCAATTAATGCACCAACATCTATAAGGAACAAAAAACACATTCTAATGATATACAACACTACAACTACAAAACCCAATTCCAATGAAGTTGGGACATTGTGTAAAACTTAAATAAAAACAGAATATCGTGATTTGCAAATCCTTTCCAACCTATATTCAATTGAATACACTACAAAGACAAGATATTTAATGTTCAAACTGATAAACTTTACTTATTTTTCGCAAATATTCACTCATTTTGAACGTGATGCCTGCAAAACGTTCCAAAAAAGATGGGATAGGGGCAACAAAAGACTGGGAAAGTTGAGGAATGCTCCAAAAAAATCATCTACAGTCCATAATATCAAAAGATACAGATAATCTGGAGAAATCTCTGCACGTAAGCGGCAAGGCCAGAAATACCAACATTGAATGCCCGTGGCCTTCAATCCCTCAGGCGGCACTGCATTAAAAACCGACATCATTATGTAAAGGATAAGGTTAACACAGTTCGTCGCAACATCTACAAGTGCAAATTAAAACTCTACCATGCAAAGCGAAAGCCATATATCAAAACACCTAGAAACGCTGCCGGCTTCTCTGGGCCTGAGCTCATCTGAGATGGACTGACACAAGGTGGACAAGTGTGCTGTGGTCTGACAAGTCCACTTTTTTTTTTTTTTTTTTTACACAACGTCCCAACTCTGGAATTGGGGTTTGTAGAAGTCTAGTAAGGGAGCTTGTCAAAAATATAACCCATGTACTAGAGGACTTCACAGGTCTATCCGAACCCTAGGACCCAGGACCTGCACATCCACAGATCCACGGTTTATACGGTCAACTGGGTCTGTTCAACATAATGCCTGTGTAATATCTGAGTGGAGATCAGACAGTGCTCATGATGGAAGTGCTGTGTGTGAGTGTGTGTGTGTGTGTGTGTGTGTGTGTGTATTCAAAGTGCATTTGTGGCCATAAGGTGGTACGTGCGTGAGTGAGTACCCCTGCTCAGCAACTTAGCAATGCTAACATAAGCAGCCATAGCAACGAGCAATCATTATCATATAAGGTATCTCTATTATGCTAGATGCAATAAAACTGCAAAGCTGATTGTAAACGAGTCGCGTTTGTCATCATGACAGCAAGAGGACTTTTAAAAATAACAAGTGGATTAACCATGCTGTTTAAAGGAGCATGGAAGGAATAACAGAAAACCTGGATGTATTTTACCAACTTTCTTGGCAAGGAGGATGGATTATACAGTATGCAACACCAACGCACAGGGCACAGGGGCTACTAGCTACTAACGTTACATAAGGTTAGACACAAAGTTTGTTTTGAGGACTTGCAAATTAACGTTAACTTGTTAATAGCAATAAGCTGTAAAATCGGTGCCAATCGTCTGTCTGGGTTCAGGTCCAACATTTCTCAGTTCTGCACAGGTCCAGGTCCCAGCTTATTTCTTTTTTTAAATAGACCGCTCTGATTTCGGTTCCGGATAGTACATTTCAGGATCTTTTTGGGTTTGGCCATTCATTTTTGGACCTGTGAAGACCTCTTCCATGTACACAACTTTATCCGTTAATTTCTTTGGCCACTAGAGGAAAGCAGAACAAGCTGAAAACACAACATTGTTACCTAAAAAAGTTGATATGACGAACGCGCTGGCAATCGATTACAGGTTTATACCCAGTATTTCTGGGTAGGTGCTTGATCGTACCCACCAAACGAGTCACCAAACGGAACTGACATACTGCGCAAGCGCCAACGCTTAAGTTAGTAGCTAGCTAGCTAGCTATGCAGGGTTGAGGTTAGGGTTAGGTAAAAAGACTGGGTTTGGGTTAGGGTTACATCTCGTTACTTATAACGTAAGTCACGTTTTCATGTATAATGAATTATATAGTAGATCATTGCTGCACTTGGCCTCCTATATATTCACTACAACGTCCCATTGTAGCAGGGTTCAAATAACTGTGTGTTGACGCCTGTACAGTATGCCCGTGTTGTGGTTTGGTGGGTACGACCTAGCATTTACTATATTTCTGGCCTTCTGGCAAATGCAAGTCCAATATTCATCTTGTTTTAGCTCTGTTTTGGTCTCCACCAACTTCTAAGAAAAAGATCTGGCTCTTAAGCAGTTAAATGCTGCACTATGTTCACCAGGTAGACTCTTACTTTGTCTACAGTATGTGCTGAGCAGGTAGTGCACAGTGGGTTTATCTGAGGTTTTTTTCATGGAAAATGGCTGACTTACTTAGGAATAAAACGGCAGCATGTTCTTTTTGAAGGGCAATGATAATGTGTTGAAGAAAATATTATCTTTAAGGTTAAGTGTTTATCAGAAGACTCAAGAGGGGAATTAAACAAATCTGTGATTCATTCAGTGGGTCACTTTATCAAGCACTGCCAAAAAACTAAGTTTTTTACGGTTATGTTGCCAACTGACATACACACCAACTGGACTTGGCAGTGAGTTGAGGTCAATAACCAATGAAAATGTCTGATAAAGAGGGATTGAACACTGTCACTTGAGGAGACACTGTATCGTTAAACGTAAGGAAACTTGCAGGGAGCTGATAAAAACCCTATAGTTATTTCAATTTTGTATATATACACACACAAGTTCTACATGTTGCCACTATAGCCATAAACATGCAACAAGATACTGCAGTATTTTAACAGACTCTTTGGGACTTGAAGGCTTACAGTAAAATGAGAATATATTCAGCTGTAATCAAGCCCTTGTAAGGTCTGGAGTTAAGCTTCTATCATTTAATATGTTTTATTTTCAGGGCCAGTAACAACAGCCTGGGAGAGAGAACAGTCAGTGTGAGTTTCAAGAAGATTCATTTTGCTTGAGTAAAAACACACATGCACTTATATTCTAACTGATATGAGACTTACAGTATTTGACCTAAACTGGTGTGGACATATGCCTTCCAAGGCTGTCTCTAAATTGTCCTCACAGGATCTTTGGAACGAAAACTAAGCCTGTCCTAATTGCTAGTGTATCTGGGAAAGTAACCACGGAACCTTAGTCTCCACAAGGCTTTCAAGATCACATGTAATGTAACAATAGAGGTACGGGTTTGGAAAAACAGTCCTCCCCTACAAGGGGCCCCACAGATTAAACTTTTGGCAGGAGAAGACAGAGGCAAGGCCAGCAGGCAGCGAGCACAGCCACATTATACCAAGAAGCTGTGAGAAAAGAGAGTGTTTGCTGCACTATAACCTTAACGCTTAAACGCATGCCTCGGGGCTTTTGTGACCCGGGACTACATTACACCCTGTCTAACTTAATTTAATTAAGCATTCATCTATCTGGTTTTCCTGAGAAAAAAAACAAAAAAAACGAGTGTAATATTTTCATTAACAGTTTGCTGGATGCAAGTCATAGCAGGTAATGTTGCTTTCTTTCTGTTTGGTGGCCTTGTTGTAAGATAAGATAAGGTAAGATGGACTTTAATGTCCCTGTAAGGAAACTTGTTCTGGACTCACTGTTACTATGAATACATGTTTGACTGATGAAAAACTTTGGCTACAATCAACAGTTAGTTAGGTGGAGGGATTTAATGACTGTAGGTGTGGAAATGAATACGTACCTGAGGCTACTGAGAATGAGTAATGGACCCTACCTGTCCAGCACCAAACAGCAGACAAAGTTAGTGCCTAGCTGGTGAACACAGTGGACACATCTTTTTACTCAGGAGCTTGTGGAGACCAAACACAGAGCTAAAAGTAGAGTTTGCCAAATCAACGTTACGATGTGACAACGTCAATCAATGATGTGTTTAAAGCGTGTTACACTGCCCCAGAGTGGCCAGAAGAATCAAAGAATGCAGGTTTGAAGCAAGGTAATAATTATAATGTTTTGGCTACTTGAGTTGTTCCACCAAACAGCTGCCTATTGACATATGGAGCGGACACATTCATTGCTTGGTGATAATTGCAGTAATTTAAACCATTGTTAATATATGATTAGTGCAGCTTTAATTAATGCATTAATTAGTGAATAATAATATAGCACACGTGTGTTTACCATAGACTTTATATTAAGAGGGACAACATGTCTCCACTTCCTCCCACTGTACAAAAGTGAAGCAAAAATATCCAACATACGGGTGCTGCCATGTTGTAATTTTGGAGCCATATTAGTGATCAAGAAGTGGAGGCGAGGTATCCAAGTCCGAACCATACACCCATCCGACAAAACGCGAGTCAACCACAGCTGTCAATCATGATGTTTCACCCCATTTATTAGCATCAAATAACTAATAGAACCCCAAACTTATCCGAAAAATCAAACATCCTCATGATCATAACTACCTAAAATGACAGAAACCATCTCTGGGAAACATTTAATTTGAGTGGTGCTTTGATTGGCCCATTTCCTATCTGCTAACATGGAGGGGGCGGGATTTATGACCTATACTATTAAGGAGAATTGCGGTCAATTTCAACACGTAGCTCTGTTGTTTGTAAATTTGGAGTGCTGTCAGTAGCGAGAAAAATGAAAACAATCGGTGTTGCCTACACCATGTTATCCTCCTCAGCACCCAGGAGACTGAAACTGGGTTTTAAATGTGCTTTTAGCCTTTTAACAGGTTCGAAATGTCATTAAAAGTGCCTACCCATGTGAAGTGATTCCTTCTGAGTGAACACTGTGAATCTGATTGCAGTAGATGTGAAAGAAATGCCTGAAAGTCGTGCTAATTCAGCTCTGTTTAGTTCCGGTGTTGATACTGCAAGACAGTGCTTCGGGACCGTCTACAAACTACAACACCAAAAAGAGATACAAAAATAGGCATATGCTTATTTTTTTAAATAAATGCTGTAGTACAACTAGCAGGAGACAAGTTATAATTGAGGTAAGTTCGGAGACACTACCTTATATAATCATTAAATTAATAAATATTTTTGTTGTATCTCTTTTCGGTGTTTGTAGACGGTCCCTAAGCACTCTCTTACTGCCGTCTCAACACTGGAACTAAACAGCGCTGAATTAACAGAACTTTCATGCATTTCTTTCACATCTCCAGCAGTCAGATTCAGTGTTCACTCAGAAGGAATCACTTCACATGGGTAGGCACTTTTAATGACATTTCGAACATGTTAAGAGGCTTAAAGCACATTTAAAACGTGCCCAGTTTCAGTCTCCTGGGTGAAAACTGTAGCAGGAGGATAACATGGTGTAGGCAACACCGATTGTTTTCGTTTTTCTCGCTACTGACAGCACTCCAAATTTACAAACAACAGAGCTACGTGTTGAAATCGACCGCAATTCTCCTTTAACCCTGGTGGGTACATGAGTGGTGTTAAGGGAGTATATTGTTTCAAGAAATCAACCTTTTCTCCATTAATATGCAAATATAGGCTGTAGCACCTAATTAGATCATATAATGCACACCAGGAACCAGTGGTGGATAGTATTAAGTGTCAAGAGTTTTTATGATGTGTCGCTGAGTTCTGTCTGTGTATTAAAGTACCTGTGCTTTCATGAAGTGACTTACTATGTCAAAATGGTATGTTGGTATTAGTAGAAAAAAAATTTAAACTCGGGGAAAGAAACAACAGGTTTCATGGCAGACAAATATCCCTTTTATTGAATTCTGCATCTACCCGGTGAAGGCTGATTGAGCAACCTGCCGTGCTTACCCAGCAGTTACAGGCATCCACACTTGGGAGCTGAAAAACTGTAAGGGCACCTTGCTGGTAACTGATGAGGGAGGGGAACATTTGTCACTCACTCCCACCTCTCCTGCTCTGAGACGACCACCCAATCCGGTCACTCTAGAACACTCGTCTATCCTTCAGGCTACAGCTTACTCTGAGGAATGGCTTTACCTTCAGCTTTCGGACTGCATCCTTTACGACTTCGGTGCCTTTTGGGGCTTCAACCTCTGTGTTTCCAAGGAACTGGAAAGAGAACAGAAAGGCATACTATGATATGACAGCAACACAGCAAGGACAGATACTAGTCGGCGTTTGGTGCACATAAAGATAACAAATACGGGTGGGGGAAAAAATTGATACAGCATAGTACTGCGATATTTTCCGTGGCAATGCTGTATCGATACAGAGATGCCAAGTACCGATCTGTTATTATATATGTGTTGGTTAGTTTGTCTGCTTGACAATCCCATTTTACAGCAATAAAATTGAAGTGAGATGAACAAACAGAGAAAATGTATCTTTTTAGATACAACATATGTTGACAAAGTTTCCTTTTGGGGACATCATTTGAAATTGGGAAAAATGTGCAGTTGGAAAAAAGGTAATAAATTGCTATATATTGCAGAATATTGCAATGTTTAAAATCGCAATAATATCGTATCGTGACATAAGTGTTGTGATGATTTCGTATCGTGAGGCCTTTGGTGATTCCCACCCCTAATAACAAAGAGAGGATATAAATGATTGTTATTCAGAAGTATGCATTCATTGGACATGATAGACACTTATTTCATAAATCAGGCCAGTAGGAGTGAATGTGTTATCGTCCTTCGGTCATAAACTGCATAAAGAATGAAGTCCTTTACATTAGCATACCAATCACTGGTGACATTTCAGTCGCTATCATCCATTATTTCTTATTCTAAGTTCAAATGAATGTAGATAGCATTTGTATTAAATTATCCATGCTCACATCCTTCAGAGACATACATTAACCACCCGTAACTTGCTTGGGTACCAAAGCATACGCACATGAGGAATATGCGCACACACACACACACACACACACACACACACACACACACACACACACACACACACACACACACACACACACACACACACACACACACACACACACACACACACACACACACACACACACACACACACACACACACGAGCAGCAGCACTTCTGCCAGTCACCAACAGATGGAGCCATTAACCTTTATGCCTGAACATGGTGTTTTCCATCTGGCAGCAGTAGTAGTAGTAATTGTTCCAGTCACACACACTGCTTGAGTGGCTCCTGAGCTTAATGTCTGTAGCCTGTTAAAATATCAGACTTCATAAACACTGGTGTCAGCCCCTCAAAGGTTGGGAAAAACAAAATAACAAAGTCTCCCACTGGAACTCAGCAAACAGCTCAGACAGACATGGATTGCCTTGACGACACAACAGAGTCTGTGTGAAGCTTTCCATGACTTGGCTTTGCTAATGTCCATTTAATCTTGCAGCTCGCCTTGCAGACAAACTGGCTAAGTATACATTTTTTATGGAATAATACAATAAGCAATACTCTGTTTTGCTCAACAGTCAAGCCTTTTTGAATGTCTCTGGTTCCGGATGTGATTTTCCCCTTTCAATATCTCAATACATTTCTTGAAATGCTAATATAAAAAGTTTTAAGCTTGGAACCAAGCCAACCAGCTATGAGATGAAAATATAAAATATGTGATTCGGCGCAAAAGAACATTTTGAAAAACGGCAAAAAAGGCAAAAGGTACAAGACTATGCACATAAGCGATCATATGCTTCAATGGTAACAGCTCCCTAGCCGTTCACGGGTGCGCTAAACATTTCCGTGGTAACAGCGAGCTCCACCAAGATAAGATTGCGAATAAAATATGTCTTTCTTAAAACAAGGTTGATAGCCTACGGACTTCTGGCTTCTACAGGTGCATAAAAGCTTTGTTTTTTAGATTCTCATAGCTCGTGGTCAGGCTACCTTGGATGGTTTAAACATTATGCCTAATAATCAAAATCCTCATGGAGAAAATAAATTTAGATTTTTACTTCTGGAACCACACTGATGAGCTCTATTCTGACATTGTGTGAAGCAGTGTGTTCATGCAAACATAAAAAAACACTGATATATACATATCAAATAAAATGAAATTTTGTGCAAATACCAATAACAGTCAGTGTCTACATGTAACCTTCAACTTCTTTCCACCTGTCCAAATGCAATGAGGCAGGAGAAACAACACCAAAATAGTTATCAATAGAGGCAGAAAACAGATTGAGGTTTTACACCTAGTGTCAGCTCTCTGCACCGGTGTGACAAATGTACTCCGCACACTTAAGGACATGTCTGAGAGCGCCGCTGACAGATGCCCGGAATAGAATGGAGAAAGCACTCGTTCTTGACCAGTGCATTCTGGGCTGCGACTGGGGAGGTTTCACAAGGGAGACCAAGCTCGGAGGCTCATCCATCAATTGGTACGTGCAGCTGAAAGACAAACCACCCCTGACCCGCAGTGACGAAACACGCGCTAGCTTAAAGGGAACGTGCACCCTTGGATGCAGCAATCTAACTAAATATGCACTTTGTATATGTCATGGCAGGTCTGAAAAGTTAATTGAGATGACACCGCGAGGAGAGAAAACTGCAGAGTTTCACCTCATTGTCTATGCACGGCTCACGCCTCCTGATTGATAGGTTCTATACATTTTTGGACACATTCTAGTGAAGTGCAGGATCTGTGTCATGTACAATTCAAATGACTTCTAGATGTGATATGATTGCTGATGATGGACACAGCGTAGGTGTGCGGGGGGGGGGGATACAACCCAGCCAATATTTAGAAGAGGTAGATTTGTCCCCCTCAAAAAATATTAACGACAGCCCCAAAAGAGCTAAAACATAAACGTTCAGGGCGCCCAGATAGCTCAGTTGGTAGAGCGGGCGCCCATATATTGAGGTTTACTCCTCGACGCAGCAGGCCCAGGTTCGACTCTGACCTGCGGCCCTTTGCTGCATGTCATTCCCCCCTCGCTCTCTCTCTCTCTCTCGCTCTCTCTCTCTCTCTCCCCTTTCATGTCTTCAGCTGTCCAGTCAAATAAAGGCCTAAAATGCCCCAAAAAGTATCTTAAAAAAAAACATAACCGTTCAATACAACAATGAAGTGAACAATACAGGAGAATCATTTGATAGTAATTTCCTTTATGTAAATAAAGACATTTCCAGCATAAATTGATGCAGAAAAGGCACAAATTGTTGCAGAAAAATTAACCACAATGCCAGAAATTAAGTTATTGATGCTCAAAATTGTATGGGGGAGGACCCCCAGACCCCCCAGTTATAATGTCCCCCCCCCACCCCCATGTTTAAAAAAAAAAAAAAACTACGCCACTGGGACACACTGATCCTACCAGCTTAGAATCCTCGACATTTTCTCTCTTCCTGTAGTAGTGAGGTCAATAACACTTGTAGATTAAAGAGGTCAGCAGAAACTCATTAGAAAACACCAATAGCAGCTTCCTACAACAGCCAAATACATACGGAGTATCTCAGAGCAGAGAAGTGGCAGAGCATTGAATCAGATGGGCTACAGGAGTAGATGACAGTCTCTAATCTAATCGCACCTCATAAAGCTGATTAAATTCAGAAGAGGAAAAATAATACCTGGACTGACAAATCCTGGATCCTGGGATAAACACCGAACTGCAGATCTGTCTGTAGAGGCTGGTGGTGTTGGAGGGTTTCTTAATACATATGTGGCCCCATGGTATCATTTTGGGCTGAAACTAGAGATTATTTTCATTATCGATTATAGGACTGTCCCCTCTTAGTCGATTAGTTGAGTCATCGGTTGATTTGTTCTTAGTCGACTAAGATTTCTTTAGTCGATTACAGATTTTGTATGCTTTTTCATGTTGAATGACTTATTTCCAAGAAAATCATGAGCACATCTCTGGTAAACAAGATTTAACTAGGGTTGGGTACCGAAACCCGGTTCCACTATGGTACCGGTTCCTACGCAAACGGTAGTATTCGGACCGGATTAGAACGCGAATTTCGGTTCCTCATTTCGGTTCCAACTGAAATATTTTCCCTCTGTCGCTCCGGACAGCGGCAGCCTCCTTTTTTCTTTCTCCCTTTTCTGCCGAGTGGCGCACGTGCCCGCTCGCGGTGTGAAGCGCGTGTCCACGCTATTCCCCCGACATGCACTCTACTATCACAGCTGATAGACGGCTTTTTGTACACGCTCTGAAACGAACGTAAAAATATCACACTTTCTCTGTAGTCTACCGTTAGCTAGCTACCGTATATGTAGGCTACTTTTAAAATGGCATATTTTCCCTCTGGGCTCACCAAAACGGACGTAAAAGCATATTAACCATTCACTGACTGCACGTGATCGCTAGTAAACATGACACTTACTCTGCTAGTCTATCGTTCAAGACAAGAGCCTGTAGCCTGGTGGTGGGGGAGGCGAGACAGCCTCCCCAAATTGTCTGCCCTTTCAAACTCCTACCTGGGTGTGTACAGACCTCTTGGACACCGTCTGAGAGAGTTTTCTCCTATGCAGTAGGCCTACATGCCATAAGTCAGGAGAGGTGTAGTATCTTGCCAGAGAAGGTAAATATGGTCATTTTTCTGCAAAAGAACGGCTAAAGTCTGAAGCTGGTTGGCATACCAACTCAACAACATTTATTTTGTTGTTACTTGTTAATAGTGTAACTGTTATTTGTTAAATTATTGTAGTTGTGTGTTAGGTGACTTAGGTTTACTTATTATATATTTAAGTACTTTAAAACGTTAATATATTGTTATATTTTTTTAAATAATAAAAAAATTCCAATAAAAAACTTCTTTTATATCATTTTTCAGTTTTTTTAAATATTTTCAGTTTTTCAAGAATCGGTTTAGGAATCGTTTAGGAATCGTTTAGGAATCGTTTAGGAATCGTTTAGGAATCGGAATCGTTTTAAAAGTACCGGTTCGGCATCGGAATCGTAAAAACCCAAACGGTACCCAACCCTAGATTTAACCCAGCAATTACAGTATAGCTGAACCAATTATTTGAATAATCGTGCGAAAATTCAACTGTTTTATTTTTTTTTTTGGGGGGGGGGTAATTATTTGAAGCCCAGAGTACACAGTTACTTGATTAAATGAGAAAACAATCAGCAGACTAATCATTTCAACTTGATTAAAAAAACTAAAAGTAATAATTGAATTGAATAATATCTTTACATCGTAATATATATTAAAAACTACAAACAGTGAGTTTTTAAACAATATTTACTATTATTTTGTGGTTGCTCAAAATGTGTCCCACATATGCGTCACCACCGTCAGATATTTATAAAAAGCAATAAAATCAGGCAACTACAAGGTCAACTACATTCCTGAGGACCCCATTTTCAAACCTTCAGCTCTACTGCATGCTTCAAGATCACTCAAGCTCAATAAATAAACATTACTTTTTTTAGATTATTTAGGCTTAAAGTAAATGTATGATGTTAGATCTTTTGAAAGGAGTACACGTACACGTGCAACAGTATAAAAAATTAACAAAAGTATTCAACATTTAACAGCTTATATTTGTACTAAGAATGCCAGATAATTATTTAAATACTCTAAATACATATTAGACCAAATTAATAAAAAATAATTTGCTTTTTATTGTGTCTGATGGTGTTGACAAAAACAAAGTAATAACTGGAAAAACTACAGCTCTATTTTATGAAAAAAATACAAAATGAGGAGGCTGCAATGGTACATTGCTGAAAGGCCAAGACCTTGGTCTATAATGATATACCTTCAGATTTTGTAATTCAACTAACTTTTTATTTTCAAAATTAAAACCTGTTTTATCCAAATTCCCAAGAATCAGTGCTACTGAATCCTTTACTTGTGTATTTTTCTTGTGGCCTTGGAAGTAGTCAAAGTTTAAAAGACAAGTCTAAAAATACTTAAATTAACTTTAGGTAATACCCACCATGTATATTGTTTTAACCGCAGATTGTAAAATAGAGAGAACATGACCTCAGTGATCTCATTAGTAGCTACAGTGCTGCTTTCCACTATGTGCCATGTCACAAATCATACTTCATCTAGCTTTAGTTCCGCAAATCTGACAAAAAGGTAGTTTAGAAGTGCCATCAAATCGAAATTATTCAAGACACGGAAGATTGATATGACCTTGTTAAATCAATGGATTAAATAATTTAAAAAATTCTGTCTTTTCTTGAGGGATCCTTCTCTTTTCTAACTAGCTAGACGATTGTGCAGTGAATTACTAACTGCGCTTATTTTTTAACAATTCTGAGTGCTTTAAAACAGAAAGAATAGGCCAAGCACAGTCTCAGCACTTTGGCTGACTCATTCCCTCCAAATCCTTCAGTGATGAGTGGTGTACTCAGATCTCAGCAAATTCAGCCAGACAGGCAACTCATCAGTGAAAGCCGACAAAATGCAGACAGTAAGGGAACTGACAGTATTGCTTTGATTTTAGAGATGTGTCCTTTGCCAGTTCCGCCGGTTTCTTTGCTGCATACAGTAAGGGAGATGCAGCAGTTTGGGGGATGCGGTAGTTTTCGAGCTCTCCCTCAATTTCATCATAACATTTCTGAAGCTCAGGATGTAGGCTGACAGATCCGCTGCCTCGCAGGAGAGAAAGTTTTTGTCGAAATGAAGAAGAAAACCCGTCTGACAGAGAATTGCTCCCCAAAGTAGACAGTCCTCCCTTCAAGATGTGTTTGTTGGATAAGTGAAAAAAATACTTTTGAATAAGTGTTTTGTCGCAAGCCATGTTTCAAGTGTGCCGTTTCATTTCAACTTCCTCTCGTGTCGAGACCAGTTTTGGCTCCTTTTGACAGAAGCGTGAGTCACTTCGCATAAACATCCCACGCTCACACTCATTTATGAATAAAAAATAAATCAAGAAGGCTAAAACACAGAAAAAATCTTTTAAATTAAAGTTTGACAAGTTTGACTTTTCCCCCTATCACAGCACTGAGGTAAAACAGCTTCTCCGGAAGATAAATACTAGAATATTACAATATACAGTTCTTACTTAATGGGTAACTTCAGTATTTTTTAACCTGGACCCTATTTGCCCATGTTTTTGGGTCTGTGTCTGATGGTAACAGTTTTTTTTTTTTTTTTTAAATTGGTCTAGTATTAAGCAAGACAGCTGCAGAAACAAGCTGCAATGTAACGTTTATGGGAAATTGTGCACCTTCAATTATCGTCCACTAAAAGTGAATGTTTTGTCGCCGACATGATCAGATTATTATTCTTAGTGTCTGACAATTATAGAAAGGATCTCTACAGAAAAAGACACGTTTTATAAAGAGTAATATATTTTTTTGTTTAACATTAAAAACTATCGCCAAACCCACTAGACTCCACTTAAATAAACAGTAAATTTATCATCATAAAACACGTCATTCAAAGTCTACAGAAACAAAATAAAACTATCAAAAGTCGTCTTGGTTTGTCTTTCCACTGTTCCAATAATCACCACTCTGGTTTGGTTGAAATTAACCCTTAATTTAGGGTTAGGGTTAGGGTTAACCTAACCTCACCCTAACCCTAAAAGTACTGTTTATTTATATGGAGTCTGGTTAGTTTGGCAATGACAATATCAGGGCTTTTCCTGATTAAACAAAAAGGAGCTTACTCTTTACACACTCACTGCCCTTAGTACACTTACAATAACAATCTGAGCCTGTCAACGGCAAAAAAAAACAACCTTTTAGTAGATTTTAGGGTACACATTTGCCCCAAAGGACTACATTGCAGCCTGGTTTATGGCTGCTGGTTGCAGCTTTCTCGCTTATTTCTGGATCAGTTTCAAAGATTGTTGTTTACTTTATTCATGCACCAATGCTTGGGAAATTTGGGTCCAGGTTCAAAAATACCGAAATCACCCTTTAAGATGCGGTGGGATCCAAATAAAAATGATTAAATATCCATATTATCACGCAATTCTTAACTTAAGTTACTTGGAAATCAAATTGATGATGTAAAGGGTGACTCCATTAGGTGCTATGCTAATCAGCCATGCCAATATGCCGGACTTTGCACTTTGTGAGTTGCTGTCCTCAACGAAAGACCTGGCTGTCTCAGAAGAAATGCATCATGGGACACCTGGACTGAATGGCGTGATAGGCCTGACAGAGAGTGAGCAAATGAGCAGTAAAAAAAAAAACAAGAGAGAGATTTTGTTTTGTTTCTGTATTTGACTAGTAAAGCCTCTCACCATTGTTTAACAGCAAAATGGCCCTCTGGTCTTTTTTCTGTGTTGAATTGTTTACAGTCACAAAGCTCTGCAACAGTCAGAAACATACCTTGGCATTGTAGGGGATGTAGTGCTTGGCCAGTGCTTCCGGGGTATGCATCCATGATTTATCTGAAATGATACAAAGAGCTCACTTAATAAATCAATGGTCTTATCCGATAAGATATGGCCGATACACAGTGTTGGGAGTAACCTGTTACAAAAGTACCACAGTTACAGTAATGTAGTCCTTTTTGCTGTAATGCAGTAATATAACGCATTACTGATTAATTTTTAGGGTTGCTACACGTAACATTATTACATTTTATCAACGGTGGAAAGTAACGATACCGTACCTCAATACAATTCTAAGGTACTTTTAATTAAGAATTTTCATTTTCTCCTACTTATTAGACTACTTCTACTCCACCACAATTCAGTCAAGTAGGCCTATTATACATTTTATTTTATAGCTTTAGTTACTTTGCATATTCACATTAATAATACAAAATATTATGAATAAACTATGATCTATTAAAGTGGATAATGATGAGACTTTGTTGATCCCGTGGTGAAATTCATAAGCTACCTGCCAAGTCATACCTGCGCGGTTATTTTGGCGAAAGTAACTCAAAACTAGTCATGCAAAAGTAGTGTAAAGCATTACAATTCAGAGACAATAATATGGTAATATAACTAATTACTCTCAAATGACAGTAATTAGTAATCTGTAACGTATTACATTTTGGAAGTAACTTGCCCAACACTGCCGATACATCTACATAGTTGGTCAAAATAAGTGGTAAAAAAAACAGACATTCTGTACAGCCCCAGTTTGGTTGAGGGACACTGAATGTGAACATAACGTAAGCAAAAAATGTGTACTAGGGTTGGACATGTCTACCGAACTGGCATATGACAATGTCCACAGTGAAACATCACGATGGACAATGACATCATTGTCTGGGGTAATGTGCTCAAATAAAAAAATGATAAAAATTGAATATGAATATTCAGGCATCTATCCTCTCTGCTGGGCTGCTTGCCTGAGTGCTAAGCACTCGGACTGGGGATGTGGGCTACGTGACTCATCTGAACTGAAACTAAAAGTGAAATCATAGGGGCACAAAAGCGGCTACAGGAGCTATATCTACCACCATTAAGAATTTAGGATGTCTGTCATCTTATCAATTGTGAGGTTCTTTTGCCAGAAATTAGTGCGTTCCATAGACCTGTAAAAATAAGTGCTGGTTGTACCAGTAGCTCTTGCTCTCTTACTCTCTCACACACACTCACGCTCTCCCTCTCTTTGTTTTTTCTCACCCTCGGGGGCGTGTTGTCTAGAGGCAATATGCAATTACAGCTATCCTAGTCGGGATCAACGATTCCAGGATAATCCATGGAACATCCACTCTCTGGGTGTTGCTGTTCTTAAACTTCAAGCTAGCAAGCTGCACGCTGAAAATGGCAAGTTTTGAATAATATTTGGATCGTGCAACAAGGTAGGCCAGGTTCTTTCGGGGAATGACTGTAAAGATGTATACAGCATTTCCCCTAACTGGGGCGTTTTGGGACCGATCGGGATTGCTGTGGACAAAGTAACGTTACACAGGGCAATATACTAAAACAAAGTTTATCCAGTATTGTGTGAACAGTTAACTTCATTTAATATTTTATGTGCCAATTTATTTTATCGGGGTACAAATGTTCCACCAAAACAAGTTCCTTCCCGAGACTGTTTAGCAGAGCCACTGTCGCTGCATCTGGAGCTTAGCGCCGCCCAGGACCATTGTTATTGGGTTAAAGAAATGCAAACAACCCAGACCCTTTTTATCTCCTATCTGGGAAAGTATGTGTGGTGTAGCCAGACCTTTATCCACAGTGCTCTGGAGAGGTCTTTAACTATCAAAACTGAAAAAGGAACAGCATGAGTGTTTACCTGCAGTTGCACTTGCAAATTATTACTTTTTAAGCAGGCAATGAAAGCCATTAGCACGGTGTTGGTGTGGACATCACGATGGCTGTTGGGCATCGCAGATGGACGATGACATCGCTCATCAGACCAACCCTAACGTGTACTTGGAACCAAGGCTGGCAAGATTAAAAAGAGGAGACTGGGATTCCTAGAAAGTTTTGTGCTCAGCGATTGTCCGGTTTGTTACACATTGAGAGATGGTAGTTGTGTTGTAGTTAACAGTTTCAGTTATAATTAACACTAGGGCTGCACAATATACTGTATATATATATATATATATATGTATTTTATTATCATCATTGGGATATCAACTTCCGCAATAAACACATGGCAAAAAGCTGCGACATATCGCAAAAGACACTCAAGAGATTCTTTGTGTTAGATGAAAGAAAATATCTGTAAAAAACTGCATTTTAAAATGTAAATGCCATTTTTTCTAGTGGTGCCATATATATATATATATATATATTCAATTAAAGTTCAATTTGTTCAATACAAAAATGTTGGAAGCTATTGCTTTTCATTTGTTTTAATTCAACAAGCAAGTTGTTGTATTCTAGCAGAATAATGAAAGTAGCAGTAATGCAAAACTGAGTAGACTTTAATATCTCTTTATTTATTGCAGGTAATGTTGGTATAGCGTTATTCAACAATGTTATCGCATAATTTCCTCATATCGTGGAGTCCTAATTAACACAGAATCAGTCTTTGGAGATCACACCAACACAAAATGAGCAGTGGGGTCAGAGCTCATTAGGAGTCGTTGATAGGGTTCAGCATTTCTTGATCATCCATTCTTTTCTTCCTTCATTTCCTTCTCCTACGCGGCTTATTGCCCTGTTCATGATTCCTGTGATAAAAGATGGATGACCGTGACCTCGGGGGGCACTCGACTCCTGTAGGTTGATTACGTTAATCAAGACTTTTTTTGCAAGGTGCAAATGTGTGAATCAACTTCACCGTGTCCTCTGCACAAGTATGCTAATGACTTTGTTCACATTGATGTTGTTGGCTAAGTGGCTTTAATGAATTTCAAAGTCTACTCTAATTAGTGTTCCTTTGGTGCCCCGCATTGGCTTAATTGTGATTGCTTATGTTTGCCAATCTCCCATATTATTTACACGCTAAATAACAGGCTTACTCTTGACGTGCAAAGGAAGTCGTGTTTAATTCTTCCGGTAATCTGTCTGATGGAAGGAACTAATGACACAGGTAAAACAACCACTTAGACAGAGATGGTAACTTTGTTCCACTTTTTCAGACACTGCATGGTAAAGTGGGGGCCTTTTCCTCTACGTACATGGTTTTCCTTTTAACTTTACCTAGCAGCTGTGCAATGAGATTATCCCTGCTTGCACCTTGCAACAGTCTCCTCCGAAATGCAATTAGTTTCCTACAGGGACTCTTGAATGAAAGTCCATAGAATAAATGATGTATCTCCTCCTTTATTGTACAGCTAAGGAGGCTTAGACACTGAATTCCAAGAAAGAGAGGAAGGAGGGAGGATGGAAGGAGGAGAGTGGTGAGGGCTGACACAGCGGCACGGCAGGTAGGCTGACTTTTTTTTTTTTTGAGGGGGGTCAACACACAGTGTTCTGATTAAAGAAGGGGAAGGTGTGAGTGTGTGTGTATGTGTGTACTTATTTCTCTCACTTTTCTGCATTAAAAGGCAATAACGTGAGCACACCAGGTCATAGTTCCTTCATGCATGTTACACTCCAGCAACGACTGTTAGTAGGAATAGCTGCTAGGGCTGCACAATATGTTCATGTTTTTTTTATTTATTTTTATAGTCTTCGTGATATCAACTGCCGCAATAAACACATTGCTTCATATCGCGAAAGACACTTTTGCGTTATTAGAAAGAAAATACCAGTAGAAAACTGCACTTTGAAATGTAACTGTCACTCTTTTGTTAGTGATGCCTTTTATATTCAATTCAATGCTCAATTTGTAAATAAAAAAATGTTGGAAATGTTCCATTTCATTTGTTTTAAATTCAACAAGCAAGTTGTTGGATTTAAGCGGAATAGTGAAAGCAGCAGAATTGCAAAAGTGAGTACACTTTAATATGTTTATTTATCGCAGGTAATATCATTATCGCAAAATTCAACGTTATCGGATATTTTCCTCATATCCTGCAGCCCTAATAGCTGCCTTCATCTTTCCCCTGTCCCATCATGTGGTTGGCTATGTCTGAAAATGAGTATTTCATAATTTTTGATCCAGTGATTACAAATCGGTGATGTTATAACCATGTGGCTTATAACCAGAGTCAAACGGAATCTGCAGATTTTTGTTCCAGTTTTCAGCGGTGATGCAGAATGAAAATCTAGCAGATTTGGCGGATTGCTTTGTCTACCTAGGGTAAAGATGTGTTAACATTAAGTTTTATTTTTATTTTTTCATTTGTTTAAAATCTGTGGAAGATTAAATATCCTATAGATCTGCAAAAAGTGCACAACACATGAGGACATTGGTTTCACCCAAGACCAGGGTGGTGTTGTAAGTCTTGTGTGTAGTGTGTGCACATGTGTATGGTAGCGTTGGGTTGCCTCTTAGCAAAGGGCTTTTATTGTGAAAGGTCAGAACAGAAGGGGTGAAGAAGATGTAATGCCGTTGAGAATGTGGCAATGAAGAGTTAGTAGTCTAGGTTCAGACTACAGAGCCTTCTTGTTATTATTGTATTACCTTCGTAAGTATAGGCGCTCGGCTACAGTAGTATATTTAATATTTAAAAATTCTAATCTTGATAACAAAACCCATTTTACTAAATCGGATCACTGATCACTGTAATTTTAACAAACATTACACATACCTTTTTTGAAACCTAATTGCATATCTGTCTGTACAAAAGGCTCAGGAGCAGTGATAGGCTCTTATCTGCCTCAGCTGCAGATAACACAGATGCTAATACTGTATTCACATGAGCAGTCTTTGCAACAGTTTGTGGATTTATTGATGGTTTGATCTATTAGACCTTTTTCACACACACATCCACACACACACACCCTCTCCTTAACAGCTGTATTTCCCTTTATCTCCCATTCTACTGCGAATCCAGGCATCGACGTGACAAAAGGGTCTTCACGGTCAATGAGATATGAAAAGAGAATAACTACTACAGTTTTCTAAAGTCCTTCCCTAAAAAAAAACAACTATTACATATCATTACATACTCACTCTTCAGCTTTGATAAGAATGCAAGTACGTTCAAAATAAAATACCTCACTGAAGAAAAGTAAAACAAGAAGCTTTCAAAGACCAGATATAGCTCAGGAGCTTTTGTTCTCAAAGAAGCAACATGTTGCAGCTAATGGCCTAAGAAAAAAGTGTTTAGCATCCTCTAAATTACCCACTGGATTAACTCAATTAAATAGCTTTTTTCTCTAATGACTAATCCATTGCTGTGGTTGCTTTCTTTTCAGCACTTTGCAGTTTTATCACCTCACTAAGTGCAGTACTAGTAGAATACAAATAAGGAACCATGTATTAGAAGTTATACAACATCATTTCTATTACTACTACTACTACTGATATAGACAAACATTTAAAACATTATCTTTTCTAACTCATATTTCTAACTTATAAGTGTGGTCACCCCTTTTTAACATTCTCTGTGCTCAGCTCTTACCTTATAGAGCTTTAGTGCTGCACTGTAAGAGCACCATTTCTCTATAGGGCCTCCAAAAGTGGGCAGGCAATAACCTAATTCACTGCCGTGCTCAATCAATGACGCACAATGACTTTTGCTGGGAATGCACAGTTCTCCATCATGCAGAAGACAGCTTCAAATGGGCTCCAAGCAGAAAGGACCTGCACCACCCTTCCACTGAGGCCCAATAGGACAGTGTTCCTGTGATGGTGAACCGTTTGAAACTGTGTGGGCACAAAAATCCATCTGCTTCCAAACATCAACCGCTGTTTGACATAAATGGTGAAATGCAACATGTTGCACAGTGACAGGGTGTCCTTTGAGAGAATCTCACTTGAGGTTTCGTCTGCGCCATGAACGGTATTTAGAGAAACATCACAAGCTCCCTACAATTGAATGTAATTCAATACAACAACGCTGCCATCTACACCTTCAGCCTGACCAGGGTTGTTGCACACCTTTTGAAATCAAACGTAATATTTTTTAGGCCCACAACAGGGAAAACTTAATACTCTTTCCACAGCACAATTAATGCACATTATGGCTGAGCGTTAGGTTTGAAATCTACTTGCCAATATTTATACGGATATTTTCCTATGTAACAATCATATGTTACACTTTACATAAGACAAAACTGTGTTGTTTTTCTTTTTTTTTTTATTACAATTTTAAATTACAATTTCTTTTTGCAATTGCTAATTTCGACAATATTGTGAAAAACAATAAGGCTGTTCTGGTGGTTCTCTCACTCAGACTCACTCACACTAATAGGGTATGCACATCCACATTAAGAGACATACACGTTACAGTATATCTACCTTTCATTCAGCTCCAGCTAAGCAGTCACCAAATTTAAAGTCTGCTCCTTTCCTTTATGTCGTTTATGTTAGGAAAAGCACAGGTGTATTCAAAACCATTACTGATGGCTGCGTTCCACTTAGGAGAGGTCCTGGTATTGTGCATGCTGACTCACTGAAATAGCTTACGGGGACACTTGATGGAATTAAGCCATCGTTAAGGTGATCAATTTCAGCTGTGCTTTTCCTACTACAACAAGTCAAAAATGTCTGCTGTGAAAAAGGTCCAATGGCAGTTGCAGCTCTGCACTCAAAACATTATTATCCAGATTCTAGGAACTATCAGTAATACAATAGGGCTTTTGTTTTCTCTGAAACCCCCTTGCCAACTGTCTTTAGCTTCACATCATCCGCACTGTTTTTTGTACTTCTTTAATCCTGTTACCTGGAGACCTACCATAATGAAAAGTAAGACTTTAAGACGTTTCTACGGATCCGTGGGAACCATGTCTGACAGTAAAAACAGAATATTATAAGGTTCACAATGGTAGGGTTACCATATTGGATTAAGTGTTCAGGCTTTTGTGTCAAGCTCCTGTAAGTTCATCTAATTCCACTTCTCTATTACGTTGCAAAGCTCTTGAAAGGGTTCACTCAATTTAATGTGTAGATTAAATGCAGAACACTTTGCTGGTCGGTACAGGGCCCATTCAGGGCTAATACGGATTACATAAGAGCCAGAAAAGGAAATGCTTAATAGTCATATGGCTTTCTAAGCCAGCATGATCAGAGCAGACATTCAGGCAATGAATGGTGGTGACGGCGCAGTGGGTATGACACACACATACCTTTGGTGTTGGAGACCTGGGTTCGATTCCCACTGTGATACACCAACCACTGTGTCCCTGAGCAAGACACTTAACCCCTAGTTGCTCCAGAGGTGTGCGACCTCTGACATATATAGCAATTGTAAGTCTCTTTGGATAAAAGCGTCAGCTAAATGACATGTAATGTAATGACACACATACTGTAATGCTCTGGACTTTCCTTTTACACCAGTGTCCTTCCAATCAGACAGGCATTAATTACATTTAGGGGATCAATGTATCTGGCCTCAAAGCAAATCACAAACTATTAATTATGGCTTGCGTAATATTTGCAGGGTACATTTCGTAACCGAGCATAATTTACACTGTATTTATATTGCCCAGTAAAGCCATGAGGGAATTAAAAAGCTTGTGTCCTTAGCATCTGATTTTCTGTATCAGTGCTTTTTGTTGAGTCAATCATATTGATAGATAGAGGACATCTCTCCTTAATAAAAAAAAAGTTTAAAAATGATGTGGACATCACAATCCAGATGAATAAATCCATGTAACCATAACAAAATCATCCCTGCAATCACGTTATTTGATTTGGTTTGACCAGCTATCATACTGTACCTAGTGACAACAAATCTGAAATGAGTCACTGTTGGAAAGTGAGAAAATAAACATGGAAGATAAAATTGGTTCTTTATTTTGTTCCAGCAGTTGAATAACACACAATAGCGACGGATGAATAAACTTGAGAAAATATGTCTCACAAAGATAACTAAGTATAGCTCTGTTTCCTGCTGCTGTAAGAGAATCTAGGGCAACCGGTGCACTGTCCTCGTCTACTGTATAAGCCTCACAGTGCATCGGGCCATTAGATCCAAGCTATTCTACTGCACTGACATGACTAATCTTCAGCTACCTTCTGTTGCTGTGACAGAATTGTAAAATATGTTTCACTGCAGTCAATCAGCTCAGATATGATGCAGCACTTTATAATGACCTGCAATGAAATGAACCCAGGTTTCTGCAGTTAGATACCAAATACACCCTGTGGATTCAGTGTGTGCATCCCATCACTGATAGAATTAATAAGTCCGGGAGTTTGCTAATACATCACCAGGACACAATTGGGACACTATAACTGGACAGTCAACAATTTGTCCTCATCTTTACTATTAAGTTCTACAGCTACTTTGTAACCTTTGTATGTTATTGCACTGTACAACAGGTAAACTATATCAATACTCAAATTAAATATGTGAATAGTGAATAGTTAACGTTTTGAAGTGAATTTTTGTTGTTGCATATTCATAGATTCTGGATTGTTCAAAGAAGGAGAAGTAGTGTAATTCTAAGATTTCTTTTAATCAGGTTGACTTTTGTGTGGGGAAACAATAGCAGACACACATTTGTAATTCTATCCGTCTTAAAACATGCCTGAAATTTACATTGTACGGAATCTGACTGTTGTTCAGGTTTATTAAAAATAAGTAATAACCACAATGTTGATAATCTTAAAGAAAATATCCACCTTAACATCCTAACTGGATAAAGGAAAACTTGACTTCTATTTTAATGTTCAGCAGATAAGTTAGCCAAACGAGACCAAATAAATATGTAGTTTTTAAATATAGGAAATATTGTGCAGCTTTTGCCAACTCAGACTGTTAATAATTTTTAGGTAATCTACACAATACGCCTATGTGGAAAATGAATAGAGTAAATCGGGTATTTCAGGCAATTTACCCTGCAGAGATCTGAGGAGCAGTTAACCATAGTCCTCACAAATCCACCGCAGTTTAGAATTCCAACACAAAGAAAGCATTAGGTAACGGAAATCCAGCCGAAAAGAAGGACATCCGGCGGGATTTCCGGCAGCAACGGGGCAATCCCAGAAGTGGAAAGTCGTGGATATAGACTGTAAACCACCCAGACCTCTCAGGTGGTCTGGGACAGCTCTGCTTTCTGTCTCCAGAGTCTGAACTAAATACAGATAAGCAGTTTTTATGCACCACATATCTGGAACAAACTCCCAGAAAACTGCAGGTCCGCTGCAACTCTCAGTTCTTTTAAATCAGGGCTGAAGACTTTTCTGTTCGACGCTGCCTTTTTCAAGTAATTGTTCATGCACTGTCACCCTTATTATTGTTATCATTTCATAGCTGTCTTTAGCTGTTTTTATATTCTCTTTAACAGATGTTTTTAACTGCTCTTTAATGTTTTATATAAAGCGCTTTGAATTTCCTTGTTGCTAAAATGTGCCATACTAATAAAGCGTCATTGCCTTGCCTTGCCTATATTAATGAGGTTAGACTAAATATTAGAAGCACCTCTCGTTATAAGCCAAAACAATTCAACAGCACCACAGAATCAACAGATCTGTATAACAAAAACTCAATATAACAACCTTCATGAATGTAGGATTTATTCAGGGCTGTTGTATTTCAGCCAGGTGTATCTAACAAATAGTGTGAATACTATACATTATTTAGAAGGTCAGGAGCTGCCAAGTCATGCCATCACTTTAAGAGACGTGTCAAACTCAAGGCACGTGGGCCAAATCTGGCCCCTCGCAGATTTTAATCCAGCCCGCAAATCAATTTAGATTCACAATACATTTTGGCCCCAGCTAGATGTGGGCCAAACCGAAAAGATGGGACACAGTTTTTCCACCTGTAATTACGCAACACTCAAAGCATTTGGCAGATTTGCTGACTCTGAACTCCGAAATTCCCACAGAACCAGAGAGTTTGCATATTCAAACCTGTGAAACAGGTTGTTGTGAGTCGGGTTGCCTCCTTTGAAAAATGTAATCACAATGATTGTTTTGCTTGACTTGCTAAACTCTATGGGCTAGATTTATCAAGCCGTTTGCGCCTGTTTCCAGGCGCTAATTGGTCACAAAGACGGACGTAACCGATGCGGGCTATTTACAAACAGGGCGCACTTGGGTAAAATCGCAGATTGTCTGCCACATGAACGAGAAGAGACAAGTTGCGCTTTCAATATGCGTTCGTGGGAGGGTCGTGGGAAAAGTGGGAGTTCCACCCGAAAAGGTGGGAGGATAAGTGCAAAGTGCACCTAATTATATATTCCGTGGTATTTACAAAGACTGTCAGTAAGAGCGCGCCTCTATTCTGCGGGGGAAATTCTCCGCCTCTTTAAAGCAGGTCTAAACCAGCCGCAATCGAGTTTCCTCGTAGACCTTTATGCCGCTGGTGAAATGGCAACAGTAATTTGAGCAAGACGAAGACATAAGCGAGGCTGAAAATATTTTTAACACAAGAATCACACTTTGTCAGTGAACACAACATCATTTAGCGTTACAGATCAAGCAGCCATGCAATATTAGAGTTACTGGAAGAAATCAAAGATGAAATTGAATCTCCCACTCAGCGTTCACATCCCATTCCAGCAGTTGTTAAACTCCTCGCTACATTACAAATATTGGCATCAGGATCATTTCAAACAGTCCTAGCATCAGCAGTGGGAATATCGCAGTCTGCACTCAGTCATATCATAGCACCAGTACCGCTTTGCTACAGCGCAATTTACGGTCTAGTGGGCGGAGAAAGACGCTGATTGCCTGATGGGTGTCAGGGTTGATAAATACTACGCAAAATGTGGAAGCATAGCGTGCGCTATTACCGAACTCGCATAAACAGACGCAGCGCAAACTGTGCTAGTGTTAGTAAATTAGGCCCTATGATGGCTAAGGAACTTTTTTGCTGACTTTTTTAGAGCAAAGATATAAGACTCTTTTTATTAAACAAAAGCATGTCAATAACTATACATGTCTGACCCTTGATGTGATTCTCTTTTTCCATCGTGGCCCTTTGTGAAATTGAGTTTGACACCCCTGCTATAAGAGGTCACAGTAGGCTCCGTTATTGGTACAGACCTTATATGAGTTCTGTAGTCTAAACTGCTGCTCTGTGGCTCACCAGAACTCTGTCCAACTGTTAAGTGAAAGTCACATCCAAGAGCATGGGGCAATAAACACAGGAGATAAAAATGATCAAGATCTCTGCTGGCATTACCTGCTAGACGTGATCACGTCCACAAAACACAGGCAGACACAGATAAAGGGGGAGGTAAATCAGTGGAGCGGGCATGTTGTCAGTGCCAGCCTTCACTCCCACAGCCAAGAGAAGTCGGAGCAGTCAGGAGACGTACACAACATTAGAAAGGCATTGCCGCTTTATACACAGTTGCTTAACTCTTACAAAATCATAAGTAAAAGAATGAGAATCAAGCTGGAACCATCCTGCAGCATTCATCCAAACCACCCTTGTGTATTAAGACTAAAACCGCCATAGCCAAGGTCTTTAACTTTGGGGTTAACAGATTTGAATGAATCCATCTTGGGGAAGCTATGTTTCTCTCCTGCCCTTGCCTTTCTACCCATTCCTATATTGACATAATGATAGAATAACCTTTATTCAAACAACATTTAACGGTTGTTTTTCACAAAATACACCCATTATTTATTAACGTTGGTACTCTCCTCTGCAGCCAAAATGACGCATTTGCATGATGGCCGTACACGCCCACTGAGACAATAAATGGAACACCGAAACTAATTTGCACGCCAATATTCACTCACATGTACTTATAATCCCATTGAGGTATGTAGGCCCACAGTATTCATCTTTTCATATGTGTAAAATAAATGAAAGAAATGAAAGCAGAAATGAAAGCAAAACTAATCACACTTTCTGACTGACTATAAAAGCTGTGTCCTATGTGTGCGCCAAGCAGTATAATAATATCGGGAATGCAATTTATGCGAGTCATTTCAACAAAATAAATGGTTTTATTTTAATTGGCTGGTGTGGATGTAGGCGATCAGATGGCAGGTTGTGTGTTGAATTGGAAGACTCACTGCACACGGGAGAGACAAATATAAATGAGGAGGGAACTTATTGTCATTACTTCCTTAGACAAAATTTGATAATGTAATAATTTGCAGTGGAATTATGTTTACAATTTAGTTTACATGACAAAATACAAATGCTGAAATTGATAATGAATTTTTCAGCATTTGTTTCATGCCTTTTAGGTTTTTGCACGGCTGAGCACTCAAAACAGCTACTCAAGATTCATGTAAGACTTAAATATTTTATTTGCAAAATGGAGCCAACTAATTTACCAAAACAGCACTCATCTCAGTGTTCGTCTGGGGTACTTTTGCTTCGCCATGGACTATTATTTCATCGGGTGGCAGCGTGAACATATTTGTTCTCGAACTAAACTTAGCACAAAAAGTAAGGAAATTTGTGTTTGGTAGATTATTTCTCTGTGGTAACAATGCTTTTTGGCAATACATCTTATACCGTTGGAAAGCCTGTTTAGATCCCTTTCAAATGGTGCCCCATTTTTAAGGAACACCCATTTGTGGGATGAGCAGCAGCGTTGAGTATGTGGGCGCCCATGAAAAATCTGCCAAATCTTCTCTGCCAATGCCAAACAGCTTATTCTGCCATTGACTCGTTTGGTGTTTGGTGGATTGGATGATTGAAGTTTGAAGAAACAAGACATATTGGCAATTTAACAATTTATTCATTTCACAAACAGGAGCCTCAGTAGCGTGTGGAAGAATCATACACAGCCACAACAGCCTGGCACCTCCTCCTCATGCTGGTCACCAGCCTGGTCACACACTGCTGCGAGATGGCATCCCATTCTTCAACCAGCATTTGTCGCAAGTCAGCCAACATGGTTGTGTTGGTCACTCTAGCACGAACAGCACGCCCGAGCTGATCCCACAAGTGTTCACTGGGGTCGACTCCCACATTCTGGAGGTAGTCTCTGATAAACCACGCCCTGTGGGGGCGAGTGTTGTCATCTTGGAGGATAGAGTTCGGTCCCAGACTGTGGAGATATGGGATTGCCACTGGTTGCAGAATCTCATCTCTATTAAGTCTGAGCAATTTTATCGATTCTGCGATATGTATCGATATTTTTTCCCCCAAGAAAGTATTGATTTTTAAGCCGCGAGTATCGATACATAAGTCCCATTCAAATCCCCCGTGTATACCCCCGTTCACGTTGCAGGAAGAGCTATTTGGTCAGCCAGCCGCTAGTGTCGCTGTAGAGCAGCCAACGTCAAAGCTTTTAGTCTGGCCCGCAGAATAATCATGAATTCACAAAATGTAAAGAGGAAAAAATGCGTTCTGTTATTTATCATTTCAAGCATTAAGAGCAAAAACCCAACCCCCTGTATTTACATCTCTATTCACATGCCGGATTCTGTACAGCGATGCCCGAGCTCCACACACACTGCTGAGCCGAGATGTGTGTGCGTTAAAGGTTAAAACACGCAGCACCTGACTGGGAACGATACAGAGTTATCAACGGCCGCTGGGACAGATGAACTCACGCTGGTCTCTTTTCTGTAAATAGGCTACAATTAAACCTTCGTGAGTAGAAAGTCAATACTTATCAATGCACTCACCTGTGTAGACCGGCATAAACGCCAGAGTGCTTAGAAAAATTCTGAAAAAAATGTAGTTGATTATCCCTGCTATAGACTCTCTGTCCAGTCAGAGACATATTGTGTAATTGATGTTTTCAGTTCAAATGGAACACTCGCAAGATGTCACCAAAATCACTCTGTCCCCTTTAAATCTTTCAGAAAATGATGTAAGTGTATCGAAATATATCGAATCGTATAGAATCATATCGTTGGCTGAATATCGTGATATATATCGTATCGTGAGCTGAATATCTTGTATCGTATCGTATCGTGAGATTAGTGTATCGCTATAGCCCTAATCTCTATATCTCTCTGCATTGAGATTGCCTCCAATGATGACAAGCCTCGTTTTTCCAGTGAGGGAGATGCCGCCCCACACCATCACACTGCCTCCACCAAAAGGTGTCCAACTGCCGTAGGCAGAATCATCCAATCCACCAAACAAGTCAATGGCAGAATAAGCTGTTTGGAAATGGCAGAGAAGATTTGGCAAATTTTTCATGGGCCACATACTCAGCGCTGCTTCTCATCCCACAAATGCATGTTCCTTACAAATGGGGCACCATTTGAAAGGGAACTAAACAGGCTTTCCAACGGTATAAGATTTATTGCCAAAAAGCGTTGTTACCACAGAGAAATAATCTACCAAACACAAATTTCCTTACTTTTTGTGCTTTAGATAGCATATAAAAATAGCACATTTTACACTGCTAAGAGTATACCAGTTTTCTGTAGGTTCAAGCTGGTAAATAATAAGCTAGCTGAGAGACTGAGAGTGATGAGGCGTTAATGGCTCATCAGCACAAACAAAACTCTTCAGCATCGAATTTAGAGGAAATAATGTAGTACTCCTAAAGGGCCTGGTGGTTCTAGTCTTAATAGATAAATCAACAAAAAATGTACAAATGATAATGGAAGGGAGCAGTGTTAACAGCATCAACAACACAAGGCAATTTTCCTCTTTTTGGATGTGGTAAGAGTTCAGCAGAGGCTGAATAAATTGCTCTAATGCGTGTCAAATCAGTAGCAAGTAAAACCATTGTTCAGCCCATGTGGGAGCTGGTCAGCAGCAAAGTTGCAGATCAAATGATATTGTTTTAATCCACAACTCAAGTCAAATTTGGGAAGAAACTCAAAAAGTTGTGTTTTCAAAGGAACCAAATCACTGCATGATGAGACAAGAAGCAATCTTCCAGGCTAGTCTAAATCTATTCTAGCATGATTCACATTCCTGCCCATAGGAACAATTATTGCACTATGCATCTTCTTATCTTCCTCATCAGAGCATTTTCATTAAGAACAGTTCAAGATACCAGCTAATTCAAACCTCATATAAAGGCCTTTGTTCAGATTTGTGTATTAAAATCTTTGTAGGATAAACTTTGAAGTGACATTTAATCCGTTCGCCAACATTCACTTAGTTAACAGGAAACTTGGAATACTGAGGTCCACGGACCATGCATGCCTGGAGCTAAAAATATACCGTGCGTACACATGAATGCTTCCAGATATTTTTTTTTGTATATCATGGTTCATGCCTTCAAATTAAAAAAACTTTTTATCTTTCCTGGAGGGAATAGGCTTGTGTCTTGCTATCTGTTGTGGACCTTTTGGCACCGTCTGCCTCCGACTCACTGTAACAACTGTTGCAGAAATTAAATGTAGTGCGAAGCCTAAGGGTCAGGCGTCTGTTGGCGTTTAGATATAATAGTGCATGGTGGAGGTCACGGTGAAAAAAGGCTTTAACACACTTTTATGGCAGCTGGGTTTTACGTTTGCAGCTCCTCACAGCTGCAAAGAGATAGACAGTGTGTGCTAGACTGTCTGGGAGAATTTGTTTAAAAGAACTGTTTACTGTGTATTTAACTGTCCTTCCTTTTTGCAGGGACCCTTATTATCTGTCTGCTGCGAAAGCCCAAGTTTTTAGCTATAATTGACTTATTTTTCCCCCATCATGCCCCCCTCAATATAGGCATGTGTGCAAATGCACAGCCGAGGTATCAGCTGAGATCCACAGAAATAAAAACTCTAGTTAAAATGAAATGAATGGAGCCATTTCCATTACGCACAATCAAGGGGAAATTTAATGTGAGGTGAGAAGGGACTATCTGCCCCTTCCTTATCACCATCTTTAGCCCCTAAAATAGAGGACTTAATAGGAAAAAAAAGTGAATTATAACATCCGAAACATCATTAAACCCCGCCGCAGCACCTGGGCCCCGGACACTTTGCTCAACACCGTTCAAGGCTTCTTTTCTCCAGGTCTGATGATTTACACCGGAGGGAGCCGGACAGATGGTGGTAAACACATCAAGCTGTTTCACAGACTGCGGTCCCAAATAATTGTTCCTCTGCATTTGGCCAGGGTCACCTCAGAACGCTGCAGTGTTGTCACAGCCACCTATGCAGTATGCATATGATGCAATTGCTTTTTTTTTTTTATTCTGCTTGTATTGACGGTTCTGTTGTCTTTCATAGCTTTTATGGAAATGAATAATTTGACATTTGGGCTGTTTGATGCAGCCAGTGTCGGTGTAACAGCCTTTGATGTTGCACAGTATACATGACTTTGGTCTAAACTAATAATAATCAGCCAGAATAATAAACATCACAAGGTTTTGTTTTGTGTGAGGAGTTTATAGTCCTGCCAAATGAATGAATGGGGCTAAAATTAAATTAGAATTTAAATAAGATTAAAGACAATTCAAATCCTCAAGTTCAGACACTGTGGATTCATTAAACAGATACAAGATGCACTGCATGAATTTCTATCATCTGATATGTAAGAAAAACTAAAATCTTGATGAAGATACGAGAAAAACCGGCAGTGAGGGAGGGCTTCATCCAAATTGAGTTATTAATCCGCCGTGGAGTGTACAGATATTTCATTTAGTTCTTGTTTCAGTTTTTGAACAGAAATACTGAAAGGAAATGCTTGAAGTATCCTAAAGGGGGTACTCCAATGGGTTAGGAGACTCACACGTCTGTAGAATGTCAAAATTAAAGCACCAGAGGCCCACATATCCTGAATTTTAGATGTAGTATGGCTTTAAGCTCCAAAAACACTTGATCCTACGTTTTCCTTAGTGCAACTGGGCAGCGCATCGTCATCATCATCATCCAGGTTATTTTTTCAAACTTTAGAAAGCTCCTCTAGATCCACAGAAGACATTATCCAGCTGTTCTCACAGGCTGAGTAGTACTCCTGGTGGCGAGTAAACTTAACTTAATGTGTTAACAGTGGTGGAGTGCCCTTTAAAGTGTGCAATGTCCACTAACAATTAGGTGGCAGAACACTACTGTAAGAAAACCGTGTTGTTGCAACAACAACAAAAAGAGTTACAAAGAGAGATTGTAGTTTGTCCAACGACGTCTATAAGAGTGTGTGCAGCCTGTGGCACTGTTGTACCTAAAACAGGCCATGATTCATTCTATAAGCCAAATGAGCACCAGTTATTTCTGCTCACCTTTTTTCCTGTTGAAGGCGCGGTTCATAGTGGAAAATGTGCGTCTCCGAGGTACCTCCGGAGTATCTGCCTATATTCCACCTGGAAAAGCAGCAGGGAGAAATGAGTTAAAAATGGCTTTTTTCCCTCAAGCCTTCACTAAAACAAACACTCTGAAGTTTTATTTTCTGTAAAATATCCCCAGCCTCTGAGAGTGAGGCAATGTTCAGCTGTCAGAACGTGTTCCCATTACACTCCCCGACCATCTGAATTACAGTTGTTTACCAATGGGCCACATCATACTCATAATCTGTGGATGCTGTCATCGTAATCTTGTGGTGTTGATAACAAAGTACTCACTGTCTGTTCTGGTCTAGAGCATGGACCATATATAGGTGATGCAATCAAGTAATAGTGTTGCACAGTAAAATATAACATTGTTTACTTTGATTCGCTGCCGTGTTATTTTCTAATCTTTCCAATGGAGCTAGGGCATATTTAAAGGTCCCATATTATGCTAATTTTCAGGTTCATACTTGTATTTTGGGTTTCTACTACAACATGTTTAAATTCTCTAATGTTCAAAAAACACATTATTTTTCTCATACTGTCTGTCTGTCTGAATATACCTGTATTCACCCTCTTTCTGAAACGCTCCGTTTTAGCGCCTGTTTCTTTAAGCCCCACTCCCCAAAAAGCCCAGTCTGCTCTGATTGGTCAGCAGTTCCTGGGTCTTCCACATCTGTGCTTTCGGAGTTTCTGCATCATCATAGCAACGGGGAATAACTGTAAAGGCACTTTCTACCTATATAAAGTATAGTTGTGACATCACAACCGTACAGAAGTCCTGACGCCTTGTTTAAAGGCACCGTTTATGAACACGGACTACGTGCTTCTCTCTGTGGATTGAGCGTTGGGATACTTCGGTCTGCCTTTTAATCAAGATTTTTTCTTCTTCACTTTTTACAATATGGGACCTTTAAGAGCTACGTGTTCAACTGTATCACCATACACATACAGCTACACAGTAACAAAGCACAAAACCTGAAACTAAACCCATGATGTTTAGTCATCATACAGATCGGAGTGTTTTGTTACAAATAATCATCTCCAGATTTCTGTCAGTAATAAAATGATCTCACAAAAAACTGGTATACATCATTATTATAGCCTGGATAAAGTGAGAGATGAATGTGGGCTGTGGCCAAAATCAGCTTTTCTTCTTTCTTTTAAATACACTGTAGTCACAGCAGTGCAGCCTGGTTGTGTATGGCTACCAAGTGGTGCAACTGGTGAACTGGCAAAGTAAATTGACAGTACATTACAGAAAAAGGTGCTATTTCTTTAACAAATCCACCTCCACAGCGTCTCTAAAATGTGACACTTTGCTTTGAATGCTTTCATGCCTTTGCATCAATTCCCCACGGGAGTTCAGCAATCTAGAGTGACTGCAAGGACAAACTGTCCAGGACTAGGTAGCCATCAGCCATGCTCCACAATCAATATTCTTTACTCTCTTACTGTGGAAGAATATGCAAGGCCTGCCGCATGACAGAAATCTTTGCCTTTGCAAACAAATTAACTCGTGACCGGGCAATCTAGAAAATGAATTGAATTTTTCCATCTTTGGCATTTTCCATTTATCAAGGGAAGCCTGAGCTATTACACGTTTTTAGTGGATGGAAAAATAAATCCTGCTCTCATTCCTTGGAAACAAACTGCCAACACGATGTGTCCAACGTCAGACTGCTACAATTTGAGGTTTGATGAATGAAAACTGTGAAAGCTTTCATCCTATAAGATCTATTGGATCTATGTAATCCCATTAAAAAATGTCAAAAATGTATAAAATATAAAAAATATTAGTAAATATTCTCCCTTATGTATTTATACCAACAATATACCAACCTTAAACTGGTGTTATAAAACGTGATTCCTCGTATGTGAAATTGAGAACCATTCTAGTACATTTGTAGGTTTAAAATCAAGTCTTAGAGAGGTGTAACTTCTCACAAAGGCATACATGGATTAGAAGTCTTCACTGGTCCAAATGTCGGACATGATCTGGAACACAACTCCAGAAATCCGACCCAAACTTTATGTGCATATATTCATTTACATTTTTTATTAATTTGTTGTTTCTCGGTCATCTCCAACTGGCAGTGGCCATGGTGTCTGGAACAGTGCAGCTGCAGGCTCCCGGTAAGCTAACTTACTGTGAGAATCGCCAATCCTGCTTTGATTTTGATAATCAAAATTGAAGGCTCATTTTGAAATCATGACACCTCTAGTACCGTACTACCTAAGTCACTTCTAATTGTTGTAGCTACATGTATCAAAACTTAATTGTCAACCGTGTTGGGACACCTGTATTGAGACCACATTTTAGAAGGCTGGTTCTGTAGCCTCTCTCTCATTCTGTTGGTGCTTCTTGCCATAAATCTTGGCTTGTTACATCACCCGCCACTGCAACAAACTCTGAGGAAGTTTTTGCTGCGTGGTGCCTTTTGTGATGCACACACACCAATTATGACTGTGATGTAAATGATGCCATTCAGAAAATGAACTGCTGTAAAAGGCATTACCAACCAATAGTCCTTGGGGCTGAGAAGAAATTAAAACTAAAGATGTGAAAACAAATTTGATTAATGTTACATGGGAGGTTAATGGGTCATTAGCTTTGACTGAATCAGAGTGAGGTGCCGCTGAAAAATGAGGAGTTATTCTATTGAGTCAAATATCTTAACAGTATATATTAGTGATGGGAGAAGCTGGTGACAAAGAAACCATCCTTAAAAAAAAAGATCTATGACAGAGCTCCAATTATTTCGGATTTTGCATTAAACAGTCTCCACGATGATAAGCAACTGTCTCTTTAAATGGAAAAAGAAAAAAGCCCTTAGCTGAAGACATACATAAATACGTACATAATAAGACACATAATGATATATGGGACATAACTGAGGGAAATGTAGTTTGCGGATACAAATACAATGCATGTGGGTTCGCACAGTAAGGGGATATTTTACTGCAACAGAGGCCCTGGAAAGGGCTGGAGAAAAGTTAAATGGAACAAGCTTCAGGGTGGGGACTTGGACATTCCTCAGTCTGCCAAAACTGAATATCTTTGCTGCTAAAAAAGACAACTTATGTTCCTTATTTACAGGTCTAAGAGGCTGCCGTTGACATTGCATGGGCAGATGAACAAGGACTCTGCTATTGTTTGCATTTCACCAAAGCAAGGGAGGGTGGATTCTGCAGATCTCAGCACCAAACTACTCTGCAGTATCTGGACTGCCAAATTATGACCTGGGCAGTGGTGGCTTTAGCATTTTAGAGAAACAGCTTTTTGGATTTAAGTGCACGGTTGCCTTCATCTTGCTGCATTAAATAACACTGCATTAGGAAAATACAGCTTCTCTTTAATGGTTTCTGGTATTTTTTTTATAGTGGCATAAAGTTTTATATTTTTTATAAAAAAGCTGGGGAGAAAGAAGCACCATTGGGAATCCTTTGTGGCAGGAAATATGGAAGGGATTTGGACTGCCTCTCTTCATTTCCATCAAGAACATAAAACAAGTATTTTCAACCAAGCGCAGCACTCACCTGAGTATGTAGCTAAAATAGGCATATTCTTAAAAAAAAATTAAAAAAAATGTAAATAAACTCCCACTGGAGCTGTGTTCCAGTGTTTAAAAAAAGGCATGTTGTGGCATTCTCAGGGACAAATGGGTGATAACAAACAGGTTTTCTATTTCCGGTACTGAATGACTAAAAAAATGCATTAATTGGCCCCAATCCCGATCCTGTGAATTGGCTTAGGGCGTCCCTAAAAGTCGCCATTAAGAGCTTTAACTTCTTAAAGCAAAGACTGGTCTCATTTTGGCAACCACTGCAGAAAGGTCTGGCAGCAGACACAACCTGGCTACCTTTCTGTTTGTGACATACTGTGGTGTAATGCAATGCCTCACCTGACACCTGACTATGATGTCACTCATTTTGATTGGCAGCCGCAGTGTTTGGACTGTTTTAATAGCTTCCTGTCTGGTGAATCAACAGCACCCCCCCTGGGAGAGCTGTCGACCCCAAGACACACGCACGCACGCGCGCGCACACACACAGACACACACACAGACACACACACAGACACACACACACACACACACACACACACACACACACACACACACACACACACACACAGTCCCCCTTCTATGTTTGCCAGCTGCAGTGGACACACCAGATTAGGTCTCCTCAATTCCTCACCCAAGGAGTGTGTGTACATGAGCATGCACGCCATTTCAACAACAGAGTCCATACCTGGGTTACGGCATGACTGATCATCACATTTATGCTCCAACTTATTAGGACTAACGAGAAAATTAAATAAGCACAAAAACTGCAATTAAATAGTAATTAAAACCACATAATGCAGTTACATTCTACTAAGACCTAACATGATACGAAGACAGTCTGAACATGAGAGTAACAAAGAAAAAAATCATTAGTTATACACACATATATGTGTTTTGTTGTTTTAGTAAAAATAGTGGAGCCAACACTTCACTAACTTGGAATATCATCCTCCAAAAAGCACATCAAAAAGCCATGTCCAGAGTCTAACGCGTCACCTTCAGTGACTCAAACATTTGGAATTTAGCTTGGGAAAGACTTTCTAGAAATGAGTGCGACCTACTTTGACCCTGTGGAGTGAACTCTCTCAAGCCCAAATGACCAGCTAAACAGGAATCCAAATGTCGATGTTTGACAAAAGTTAATGTTTAAAAAGGCTTATTTAGCAAAGCAAAAGAAGTTAACGTTCCATTTATAAAAGCCTCTCAGCCAGTCACTAATCTGACCCATATGCACTGAAAAGGCAGCAGGCTTTTAACATGGAATAGAAGCAGAGCATGCACTGTGGTCCTAACATATTGCCTCAGAAATCAACAAAGATCCTTTGTTTTCTTCACTTTGCTCTCACCCAGGCTCTGGAATCTTGCTGGCTAAGACATCGCAACGCCAATCTGTTTATGAACTTAGTCCCAGAATTCCTCAGTTGAATCAACCGTGGTGTCTTGGTGTCTAATCTAAAAGCCAGGCTTGCTCTCTCACAGCCTGGTACTTAAACTCCTGCAGGTTAAATGCAGCACCCTGACAAACTATATCGCACAGCTAGAGGAAAAGAAAAATAAAATAGAAAAAGATCTATGGGGAGAAACATGCAAACAACAACAGAGCCGAGATAAAAGCTACTTACTTGTCTTCAAACTCGGGAGGAATAGTGAGGAGGAGGAAGTTCCAGCCGATCTTAATAGTTTTCAGCTGTGGGCCAGATGGTGGTACACTAAGGACTGCAGCAAGCAGAGATGATGGGCTTTTGCAAACTCAACAAGAAGCGTTTGCCTAGACACATGATACTTGACATTCAAACCCAACTTCCTCCGCCCACAGTCTGTCCAAAGGGATTCTTTTGGACTTTTGCATGTACAAAAAAAAAAGAAAGAAAAATAAGAGACCCCTTTCAAGGGGGAACTGCTCCACCGAGGTGAACAGTGGCATAGCGGAGATGACCTATAAAAGCCAACGTGCAAGAGGTTGCAGTCTGACCCTTTTTGCTGCAGTATGTGATTCATCATCACGCTATGTGCACTGGCAACAGCCTTAGGTCAACATCTTGGCACCAATCGAAACAGCAGTATGGCCAAAATATTATGGAGTAAAAGTCTCCAACACAAAGCCTTAAAAGCCTCCCTGTGAGATTATGTCAACTTAATAATACCCTTTCCTTTTTTTTCCCACTGCACTCCAGAAACAGTCAAGGCTCAAATGTGTGTATGCCAGCAGCTTGAATTGTGTTATTCCACTTGAAAATGTGACACTCCATTGTCCTTTTTATCACCTAGAGATGAACTTGTCGGGGAAATCCTCAAAGTGAAGAGCAGAGGGAGGTCATAAAAAGCACACGTTTGGAGCTGACACATACCTGAAAGCGAAACCCCAATTACTCTGCTTACTGAGAGCACAGGCAGAGAGCTGTGCAGTTGGGGTTGACTTTATTTTATTATCTCCACATCTTAAACCTCATGCAAATGTTGTCTCCTTGGGGTCTAATCAGTAAACTGTCTGTCTTACACTGCATCCTTCACAGCCTTTTGAGTGTCTCAACAAAACTACTTAAGGAAGGGCAACTGGCCACTTTTTAAAGAGGCAAAAAGCGTGTATGTGCATTTTCAACAAAGACAGACCACACAGAAAAACACACTCGGGATAAAAGGTGACATTTCATCAAGAAAGGATGAAAAGAAGTTTAATAAACTCTAATATACAGATGGCTCACGCCTTCATAAAAATATTGGAGATGCACAGCTGTCTGTGGTCGAGAGTGACACTGGAATTTTTAATATTGGGCTTTAGCTGGTTTACAACAATGGAGACATTCAGCCAAATATAATGAGCCTACTTTGGACCCAGATGTCACCCATGTCTGAATTAGCATTGATGTGAATGCATGAGTGCTGAGTGTGCTGTATATTTTGCACATGGACTTCAAAGAGGTGCTGTCAAAGTGTGTGCGTGTGGCATGTAGCGACTCGGAGAGAAACTAGCATCGTGGAATGTGTTTGGGTAAAAAAATCTGTATAAAGTAAAAAAAATTTTAAAAAAAAGACAAATCAAAAGACAATTTTCTAAGGCCATTCAAATCAGTGGAAGGTATTCCTTGTTCTTGATATGGTATCTGGTTAGAGATTTCGCTTGGTCAGGGCCTTGGGTGGTGGTGTGTTTTTGCTGGCCAGCAGAACTTTGGTTTCTGCCTGAGAGAGCATTAAAACAGGGAGGGTCCCAGGATTTGGGCTGTTCTGTTCTTTATTTTTCTAGGGTTTTTCTTTGCACTGGCCTGTATCATTTCATGTTTGCGTCTTGTATTAACAGCTGTGGTGGGGTAAGGGAAGTGGCTGGCCCAGACCCTTTCCGGGAAAATGGGGCCCTTTATGCTAGACAGGATAAAACTGGCTAAAAAGTAAAAGAAAAAAAAAAGCTCCATTATACAGATAATGTGGGAAAATTTAAGCTACTGTTGATGATATATTAGCACTTTGTTCCGCTAATTTGTCTGTGTATATGCATTTATATCTAAATGTGGTTTCCATTACAAGTGCATGTTCTATACAGCAGCAACAGACACAACAACTCAAACGCATCTAGGTCAACAGTGGAAACAATGCCAAAGAATCATCTTTTTAGACTTTGTTTAGTAGGCTAACTAGGCTACGGAATCATATTGTTTTCATATTTCACGTTCAGCAGCGCAATATTCAAGGAGAAAATCAAGTTGGACAATATGACAAATAAATACACAGAAGATTTAAAGCACCGTCATCTTGCTACCAACTAATTCAGCGCAAATGTTTACCGTCTTACACAAGTTCAGAGTCCAATTATTTCACTCACTGCTTGGGATGTGTGTGTGTGTGTGTGTGTGTGTGTGTTTGTGTGTGTGTGGAGAGTGGGTGGAGAAGCAGGAATGTGCATCTCAATAAGAAGCATCTCAGTGGATTTTCATGATTTGTGCTCCATCTAAGCGGTACTGCAAAGCAGCAATGTGTGGTACCAGCGATGTGTTTTCACTAGGCATGGCTTAGTGAACGTCCCTGCACCACTCACTGCACCAAAAATGAGGATGACTATTAGCCAAGAGCGAAAGCAATCATTTCCATCCACTGCTGTTGTACATTGAACAATCTCAACTACATTAACACAAGCAAATATTGAGTTGAAATGATTTATATACAACCTGCCCCTGATTTGTAGACTAATAAAGCAGGTATAAAATGACTCTAAATCAGCAGTTCAAGTTTATGAATCCAGACTTCAGAAGCACTGTCCTCTTTCATGAATCAATGTCAACACAGGCTATATATTTTTGTCAAAACTAGAATTGGCCTCACGATTGTATGGCTCTGCCAACTAGTCAAGTTGCAGTTTACATCCATCTCTGTCCAGACTCATATATGTAGTGAAGACTTTGAAGCAATTTAATAAAAAAGGTATTAATTGTATTTTCTGGTGAAACATGGATGCTTCACACACATCTTCAACCCAGCAGCACAGCAGAGCTATACACTCACCACAGTTTCAAGGTGGGCATCCAAGATTAGTTTCATCAACTCATTATCCAACCAAATGTGAAATTTGGTCACAATTACCCAATCAAATTCTTGAGTTATGGCCAGAAACATGTTTTGTGAGGTCACAGTGATCTCCTTAATCAAATTAGTTCATCTTCAAGTCCAAATGGGCATGTGTGCCAATCTTGAAGCAATTTCCCTTAAGGCATTCCTGAGATATCATTTCACGTTCACTAGAATGGGACGATTGCCCTGTAACCTTTGAAAATTGAAATTGAAAATTTGATGAAGGAGGCATAAAAACAAGCACTGTAATCCCTGGGTCAATGGTCTCCCAAAGCTTTTTATCAAATCATTCTGTCAAACATTTTCAAATTCAAACATAAAAGGCAGGATTTGTAAGTAACTGCCAATCACATGCAACACAAACATAGAGTAGTCAGTAGTCAATCAGCTATGTGAGGCTGTACTTATGTGGTGTTTTGGGACAAAACATGCTGATGTCAACATGCCAACATTCAAATAAAAAGTCACAGTCAATAAAAAGTTTCTACATTAAGACATTGGGCTGAGACCAGCATATCCAAGCTGGATCTTAAATATTTAGTGGACAAAAAGCTATACCAGATAGCCAGATACTACAGACATGTTTGGTTTATATTGATCATTCATGTATTAGAGTGGGGAAAATGAAATGGCATGCTAGGGTACTCCACTCTATTTACCCAGTCTTCGTGAAGACAGTTTGACATGACCTCTTCTGTACGGATGTTTATCATTCCTCTGTGGTGAGAGTGGGAGGTCATGTATACATCACCGAGTCAGCAAGTCTCAAAATCTACACAGTACAGTACTTGTTTTATGTCTCATTCATTGAATTCACTGAATGCAGTTTTTTTTTTTTTTTTAGAATAATGTATTATTCAAATATAAACATAAAATTCACACTGCACATAGTATGAAAACAGTGATTTAGATAATACCATGTATGCAATAAACAGTGAAATATGTGAGACACGCATTGTGGTCTTTTTTTTAAGATTGAAGCTAGTTTATTTATAGCCTGATAATGATTCTTTTATGCCTGCTCCTGTTTACAAGTAAAATATAATGTCACCTGGGGAGCAATCTATAGACTCACACTGAAGCCCTACAGTACGTGCTCTTCTCGTAAACTCTGTCTTGAGCAGTTAACGGGAGGCAAAGTGCATTAACATTCATTTGAAAAAAAAAAAAAAAAAGGGGAACACGTCACACTGAAATCAATTTGCCTCCAAAGTGTACGTCAGGAAAAACCCAATAGGTCATGAACTGGCCTTTTTTTTTCGCTGAATCTACACAAGCTAATTAAAATAGACATGCCATGCAGTATCCTGAGAAACCGGGTGAAAGCAGGAAGGTGCCTACTGCTGATGTTCCTCTTGTCCCTACAGAGCTATGCAGTACACTCACAAAGGTCATGTATTCTCTGCTGCCGTGCTGTACTATTGGTATGAATAAAATCTACTTTTTCTGTTTCATTCCACCGGTCCGTGCGCCGGGCGCATGGTTCAAAAGGGTTGTACTTAGTGTCTTAATTAATCATAGGCGTGTTTTGGGCGTAACATGCAATAAACCAGAGTGTCGTCTCTCATTGCCTTTAAAAGCCAGGCGCGTTTGGACCTTGGCGCATTGCTATTATGATGGAGGATTTGCTAAGCGGGAAGGAGAGATTTTCAGGAGAAGAAACTGATCTGCTCGTACGTGAAGTGAAAGCGCGGGAGCAGATCATATCATAACACTATTTCACAGTGTATTTTTTTAATCTTTTGCATGTTTGTGTGCTGCTGTGTGTGTAACAAGCATAGTGTGCGTGCGCTGTGCACAAGCCCAGGCACATTTTACTAATTTGCTGTTAAAATAACAATGAAATGCTGCGTTATTGACTTTAGACCAGGTTTTTGTTGGTCACTTCTCGCTGCCTCAAGATAGCAATACGCCCAGAATCCACCTGAACACACCTCCCTGTAAGACCAGCACGCCCGTGGGTGCACAGATAGGCGCAGGTGCATTTGCTATTTAAACGACGTGGGCGGCACTAGGTACTCATTTAGTTTCTGAGCTGATCTATTCTGTATCATTAGCCACAGAGATGTGAAACCTGAAACAGATATAGCTGCTCAACAGTTCAGGAAGATTAATGTAGACTACAAATGAGCCGTATAGGCAGTGGTGAAAGAAGAATTCAGATCCTTTACTTAAGAAAAAAGTACAAACACCACACTGTAAAAAAATGTGAAAAGTGAAAGTCCTGCCTTGAAAATGTTACTTAAGTAAAAGTATGTAAGTATCATCAGGAAAATGTACTTAAAGTATTAAAATTAGTACTCAATGCAGAAAAATCCTCCCATTTTAGAAACTGGAAAGGATACAAACAGTTGTGAGTTTAATGGTCTAATCATTTCAGCTGGACATGTAGGCCTTTATATTGTTGGCTAGTTTCATTTATAATAAAACATCAGATTTTATAAACTACAGGTGTTTTGTCAGATGAATGGAGTGGAGTAACAAGTACAATATTTCTCTCTGAAATGTAGCGGAGTAGAAGTAGAAAGTGGCATGAAAAGAAAAGACTCAAGTAAAGTACAAGTACCTCAACATTGGTACTTAAGTACAGTACAAAAAGTTATATTCCACCAGTGCGTAAAGGCATCGCTTGTCTTTTTTTCCCTTCTTTCTTTTTAAACAAGTCAATAGGTTGGACTGACTCAAAACATGACTAGTTCATAGTTAATTTTGCTACAGTCACAAAAATAATTATTTTTTATTCTTTTTTCCTTTTTGATCACCCTGTTCTATCGTTTTGTTGTTTTTGTTGTGTTGTTCTATACTCATACTGAGAAGTTGTCGATGTTCAAATTTTTTGGCTAAGTCCTGGATCTTTACAATCCTACCCACAGCACCTTTAAGTCAGAGTGGATGTTGGAGCCCCGCGGGCCGCCGGTAGTAGAGTTGCCCAGAAACGGTGACTTTGCCCTGGGTATGGAGCGCCGCGGGCTGCCGCTGTCTCGTCAGACTGTGTGGGGCTCCTGAAGTCCGACACCATCTTACCAAATTTGCAAATAGCCATCAATTTTCGTAAAACGGCCCATATTTGAGCTTTACGTAGTTGATTTCCTGCATAAAAAAGTATCCGAAGTGAATTTAGTAATGAAATAGCAGTGGAACAATGTATAATATTGCAGTGTCTGAAATATGAGACGTGCTGTCTCGTCTCCACTGTGTGTGTATATGTGCTTTGCACAACCAATCAGCGCGCAGCTCATCTAAATATTCATGAGCATACCATATTTGGAAGAAAAGCTCTTGTTCCAAATAGGGCCATTCCACAGGGTAGCATTAGGGCCCATAGAATAGCACCCGGGCCATTTTCAGCCCAACCAATGTTACATACCCTATTAGGAGACCTTAAGGTACAGTGTGAAATACCCTATATAATCATTCTATCACCCCTTTAAATTTGCTTTTGACTCATGTTTGTAAAGTTTGGGTTTTAATCTTTGAAATGATTTTCATTGGTCTTTCAATTATTTTTTCCTTGCTTATTTTCTGTTGGATCTTACTGTATTTTTTTTACAAATGTTTATCATGTGAGACTTTGTCTGTAAAATATGCTATATCAAATAAACGTATTATTATTATTTCTACAAGGAGGAATACAGAAATTTTTTGGTAGTCACAGAAAACCTCTGAGGGCCCTCAAGTGAAGGATTTTATGCTGTCTGAAGAAACACATTCGACACAACCTGTTCCCCTTGTGATTTAAAAAGTCACAGAAAACCTCTATCTGGTGTTTTTCCTTGAATTTTTGTCCAGCAGATAAATCAAGGTCTTAATTCACACTATCTTTTCTTCACATCCGCCCACATTTCACCTAAGTCAATAGAAGATAAACTTTCAGATTGAATAAATTCAGAAGCTAACAGATCTACTCACAACAAATGCTCCACCTTCTCAAATGCCAATACTTTGTGATCTTTCCTTCCCTGGGAAATCTTCTTTGGTATGTATGATTCATGCGCTGTGTTAGTGCATTCAGCAATGGATTTTATTATGTAGTTTGGCCAACTCACAGAATTAACAATTAGCTACAGCTGAGATAATGTACAGGCAACAGTTGTCATTTTAGCTGACGTAATTGATGGTTACCAGCTTAAAAGAGAGTCCTGAATGTGGGTGATACATATTGTTAGAGGTATTTGCATTGCATTTTGGATGTCATCAATATATATATATATATATATATATATATATATATATATATATATATATATATATATATATATATATATATATTATATACATATATATATATATTATATACACCACATTTAATTTAGTAATTCACAGATCCGAAAGCTATTGCCATGGTGTGATAAACAAACCTGTAGTTTGGACATTTATACAATACAGGACTCAGTGTCGTGAGTTCTCTGCTCTAACACGGCCACATACTGTATCCTTAGAGTGTTGCACCATTCAGCTATTTTTCACCAACCTTGCTACAATAAGCACATTTACTTCATTGTTCAAAGGGCAAAAAGTCATTTGTAGGTGAAACCACTTTAAAGAAATACGTATTTCTTACATATTTCTTTCAGTTATGTTAGTATCAAACCCTTGAGGATAATCAGTGTTACATTCTAAATGTCAAGAGAGAACTGAAATTGACATACCATCCAAATTACATAAAATTGGATACAAGTTATGATACACAACGTCTGAGTTACAAATTCTGACCTTTTCTCAAGGCGCCTCTTTTAAGTCCATTAGCTTATCTTTAAACGGTGGAAGTTAAATGATGCATCGCCCCTCCAGGTTCTGTCTAAATCACTCCAGTGGTGAACTAGATTATACGTAAACGAGACATGTTATGCTAATTTTTAGGTTGATACTTGTATTTTGGGTTTCTGCTAGAACATGTTTACATGCTTTAATGTTCAAAAAACACATTATTTTTCCTCATAGTGTCTGTCTCAATATGCCTGAATTCATCCTCCGTCTGAAACGCTCAATTTTAGTGCCTGTCTCTTTCAAACCCTCTGATTGGCATGTGAGAAAATATGACGCACCTTTGCAAAGGTAGTTTTCAAGCCACGGATGGGGATACTTAGATGGAGGGGTGGTGTATTGTAATGAGCCTGCATGTGACATAGGAAGGGGAACCAAATCTGAAAGGCTTGTTGAATCCCATGTATTCTCTTCACGACAGCCCACAAAAAAACTGACTGGGTTGTCTTATTTTACAGTTTGTGGGTTGGCAGCATGCCCCAAAGAAGTGTGCCGGGCTTTGAGGCAAATTGTGGGGGGCTCCACCTCAAACGTTGTGTCCTGTTCTTAAAAAAGTGAGTTTTTCTCAATATGTGATATGTCCCCTATAAAAAGAACAATCATAGATGAATGGAAAAAGTTTGTATAGACTACACATGCAGACAGACACATGCACGTTTATAGACAGTACACACACACACACACACACACACACACACACACACAAACACACACACACACACACACACTCTTCCTGTACTGCAGGCCAGGGACTACAAATCTGCACATGCTTGTAAACCACTCTAAAAACAGTAATGGACGAACCAGATGTTATGGAGGGGAGAAGGGGGAACATTCTGCCACCTCACTTTGAAAAATCGTTGAAATGCTTCTTGAGGATGGAAAGTTATGGCGGGAGAAAAGCAGTGAACACATTTTTAGTGAAACCAAATTGGCAGTTGGCAGTGGTTCGGCTGTACAGTCCACACTAAGAGGGCCCATAAGTGAAGGACATTTCATGCTGTCTGAAGAAACACATTCGACACCACCTGTTCCCCTTGGGATTTCAAAAGTCCAAATATATTGCTCGGGAAATGCGTGTGGTATTGGAAACAAAAGGTTATGACATATGTAGATGCTGCTTGCAGATACAGGAGGTGGTAAGTCCGTTTAAACACACGTCTGTGGCAATATTGCACGTTTGCCTCAAATGTTTGTGACTGCAGTTCCCTGATATTTCTTGGTAAATGATGCATCTCTTCTTGATATGTGACGTGCAAGTTTGAACATTTCAAAGATAACAGCGCTTTAGTGCATCCTTCAGATGGGCAGAATCAGGAGGTATAAAAATATCTTTTGAATGACGTGCATTAAATGCTGACGCTGACATGTTAAACCGTTGGGATATCTGTGTAAGAACACTTGTTTTCAATTGCTTAATGGTAGTTAGGAAGTGACAAAAAAGGTGCAACCTCACTTCCATTGGCCAAGGAAAAATCCTCCACAGCAAGCATTTCGTTTTTTTTAACTCTAGATAAGGATCTATCCTTTCACTTAATGTTTAGAATTACATGTATTCAGTATATTCTTTTATCTTCCATATCAGAATAAACCCAAGTAACTGTGCTGAAAGTTGTGCACTAAGGCTAAAAATATTCCCAGTTGGACCAGACAGTGAAGTTGTCGCTCAGATTTATGGCACTCTGCGCTGCAGTCTGAACTCATGACATATTTGAGTTTGTCTTGATAATGGTCATTAACGATTTAATCTGTGACAAAGCTACTTGATAACAAAGTAATTACAGGCTCAAGGCTTTAGCCAAAAGTGAATTTTTGAATGAAAAATCATACATTTACATTATGAGTCAAGTATATTTGTCTTGTTACCAATCACAATCAAAGGCTAAAATGGCTTAATAATGTCTCAATCATGAAACAATGCACAAAGAATCCAGAGAATCTGCCACCAAAACCCAATACATATAAGTAGCTAAATCAAGAAAAACATATATTGAGGAAAAAAAGAGGAGCAAATCCCATTACAATTACTGCAATATACAACTTTTCAGTGGAGGGCTTTCCACTTTCATAGCATCCCTAATCTATTAAGTAGAGTGTTAACTGTAATGCCAAACCTTCATCTAACTTGGCAATTAGATTAAGTTAACTATTTACTGACATTTTTAACAATGTGTTTACCAAGTCATACTGTTAGAGCTAGCTACTGTATAGTTATGGAGCTATAATTCTATGACGTGCATTTTTAAAATCCTATCGCATAAGTCTCATTATGTTTGTGAAGCATAACAACCAAGGGGAGCTTTATCTTGGCAAACAACAGTGCTTGTGGGTCGCTTCCCAAAGTCTTGTTACCAGCCGCAACAGCAACGCGGGTATTGTTTTCACTTTGTGTGTGTGTGTGTGTGTGTGTGTGTGTGTGTGTGTGTGTGTGTGTAGGAGCTCAGGCCCGATACAGAGCAGGGGAGAGGCTGCAGCGTGATGATAAATACTACAGTCTTTAGCCAGGTTCCAGTACCTATCCCTAAATAAAAGGATTTTCCTTATTCATCCCATTTCAGGCAGGCTTTTGTCATGTGTTCATTACGCATGTTCATATCCCAATGACGGTGAAAATACAATTCATGGTCATGGTCAGTCAGCGCTGCTAACCCCTTACATACTGACTCCAGCTCTGTACTTAACGCACAGACCTGCGATTGATATCGACCTTTTCATCTCACACTTAAATAAGCAAATAAGCATATTTGCAGAAATGCTGAAATGTTCCTTTAATGAATATTACTGGCACTACTGAGCAGGTAGTATAGGGATGACATCTGAATGGTTTAATTACAAAATGATATATCGATTTTAGGAAAATAGTGTTTACTGAAGTTAATCATGCACTTCAGAGATACGGAACTATTTTAAAAGCAAATATGGAACTTGCCCACACTGTGTTTATTTTTTAAATTTTTTTAAGTTTGATGCCAGCAGTCAACATGAAAGGTTTTCATTTCATGAAGTAGTGCATCACTGACTTGGGTACAAGACTCATCATTAGTGTCAGAGTAGTTTTTTCTCTTTATTAAGCTCTGATCTGACGGAGAAGTCTAGTTCTGAATTCCTGGGGCGAGGAAACAGCTGACCAAGCACGGCACGTCTGGACGGGCACGGCAGCTCCTCCACAGTGTGTGGATAAGCTCTGCACAGATCTCTCGAGGGCCTTCATCTGCAGCCATGATCAATGGATTATTTCACTGCATCCTAGACAGAAACACGAATGCCCGCTGCCTTCTCAAAACCAACACTTATTTCTAGGGCTGCCCCCTTTTAGTCGATTAGTCAAATTATGGGTTGTTTTGGTCTTAGTCAACTAAGATTTCTTTAGTCGATTAGTTTTTAAAGTGCTCATATTATGCTCATTTTCAGGTTCATAATTGTATTTAGAGGTTATATCAGAATAGGTTTACATGGTTAATTAAAAAAAACAAAAAAAAAACACCATATTTTGGTTGTACTGCACATTGCTGCAGCTCCTCTTTTCACCCTGTGTGTTGAGCTCTCTGTTTTAGCTACAGAGGGAGACCCCTCACTTCTCTTCCATCTTTGTTGGGAGTCTCACATGCTCAGTAGCTAGGTAAGGACTACTAGCCAGTCAGAAGCAGAGTATGAGGGTGTGCCATGCTAGCAGCTAGGCGAGCATTATAACGTGTGTTCCAAAGTGACGCCCGTCTGTCTCTGAAGTAAAGGCTGGACTACAACAGAGCTGTTTGGAGCAGTTGGTGAACAGTGTTTTCTGTTGGAGATGGTAAGTCCCTTTGGGGGGGGGGGACTTTGGGCTTTTTCACTTTGTAAACCTATAACGTGCACAAAAAGATATAAAACACAATAAAGGAAAGGGGAAAAGCCAAAAAGCATAATATGAGCACTTTAATGCTTTTTCATGCTAAATTACTTATTTCTAAGAAACGTATAAGCACAACTCTGGTAAACACAAGATTTAAAGTGATGCTTAATTTGCATGATTCTTTGTGGAGAAACTCTTTATTTACAGATCTGTCGTCAACCAATCGATTAGTGAACAAAACCCTGAGTGTTAGTGGACTATAGGGGTGTGAGACTTCACTGGTCTCACGATTAGATGATCATCCTGTCAACGATTCAAATAGATTTGATATCACGATGCATCACAATGCATCACCTCCTCAATATTATGATATATTATTACACATGGTTTTCAATGACAAATTCAAGCAGTCAGATCTATATGAACTCTCTTTTTATTTATTTTTATTGTATCTGCTCTTAAAAAAAAAAAAAAAAAAGACACTTCCCTAATGAGGCTGCAAACAGAAAATCAACAAGTAACATCAGCAGGCAATAATCGACTATGGTCTGTCACTGCATGGATTCAGAATCGTCCACGTCCGCATCATGATGAATCGATGCAATGATTAATTTCAACACCACTAGTGGACAGAGAATGTATTTAGTTGAGGGCAGATCTACTTATTTCTAAATCTAGAAATTTAATCTAGAATACACCCTTGTAAACCCTCTTTGACTCTCTAACTAAAATTTGTTTTTGAAAGTGTAAACAAGGTCATTTTTTTACAAAAAAAGGAAGAGAGAAAATCTCAGTACCAGTAAGACAGAAAACAATCCTGTGTAATACAGTGCATGATAGCAGCTACCCATTACATTCGCCAACGCCTCAGGATCGCAGACATGTTTCATGGGAAATATAAATGCTCCTTTAGCTGATGGAACACTCTCATAAATCTTAAAGAAGGATTTCAATGGCCCATTTATGACCCAAATCTACCTCGATAATTTACTTCTAATCTACACTCCTGTTTCTGCAGGATAAGACATTCCCTAGCTCCAACATAAAATCTGGCCAAAGTCATTTATACGAGGCCATACCTCACTGTCAGCAACTGTTTTACATGTTTTGCACTGACTACACTGGCAAGCTCTATTTCCAAACTATACATACAAAGCCTTTTGAAGGCCATGTTTACTCTGACACTTCAAATACAAGTGTATAAGAAGCAGACAAGGCAGTCGATACTCAAGCCAAAAGGTCCACAGAAGCTCAGATGGGACCGACATGATGAAAGACCTCCTGCAACCATACAAACGGTCCTCGTTTAAATGGTAAGCAAGGTGCTGCTACAGAGGCACACTACTCATGTGAAGTCTTGCCAAAAAAACAAAAAACACTTTGATCACATTTTCTACACACGGCCATTCTCAATGCAAGAAAACATCAAAGCCTCAACTTTATAGAACGCAGCTCTCCTTTATTCTGCCTCTTTGTCACTCTTTGACCCCACTGTGCCTCTAAAAAAAAAAAAAAACAACAAAAAAAAAAATTTAAACTGAAAAATACACCAAGTATCATGTAGTCGGGACTTTTTTTTTTTTTTTACCAGATAAAAGCATGTCACAATGAACGGGGCCACAAAGGGTAGGGAGTCTGGCTGTAAAGGGTGTGTGATATGTGATGTTTTCCTTTTTATCAGTAAATTACTCACCTAATCATCGATCTGTAGTGAAGATAATGCCATACTACGTGTGTTAAACAAAAGATCTTTAGTTTGCACGCGCCCCCTCACGCAGTGCACAAGCATATATATATATATATATATATATATATATATATATATATATATATATATATATATATATATATATATATATATATATATATATATACCGTACAGGAGTACCAAACAGGCCAAAAGTTTGGACACACCTTCTCATTCAATGTGTTCCTTTATTTTCATGAATGAACACATATGGAATTATGTACTTAACAAAAAAGTGTGAAATAACTGAAAACATGTCTTATATTTTAGATTCCTCAAAGTAGCCACCCTTTGCTTTTTTTGACAGCGCTGCAAACCCTTCAATGAGCTTCATGAGGTAGTCACCTGAAATGGTTTTCACTTCACAGGTGTGCTTTGTCAGGGTTAATTAGTGGAATTGTGTCCCTTATTAATAAAAAAGCAATACACCATGTGTGTGTATATATATATATATATATATATATATATATATGTATATATATACACATTTACACACACACACACACACACACACACACACACACATACATATACACACACACACACACACTATTGTCCAGGTGCATCAAATTCTATATCTACAGTACAGCTTATCTATGCATATATATTCTCGATAAACGGAGGTATATTTCTGCTCTCTGTGTGATGCCGTTCTCAAACTCCCTTCGCTTTGGGAAACAACAACAAACTTCGAACTAGCAAGCTACACGGTGAAAAAGGCAACTTTTGAAGAAAATTTGGATCGTGAAGCAAGGCAGGCCTGCTTGGTTCTTTCGGGGAATGGATGTAAAGATTTACTAAGAATATGTTTACAGCATTTCCTCTCTAACTGGGGACGAACGCACACGGAGAGCAAAGAATTTTTTTTGCAATCAAATTATTCGAGTTGCTCGAGGAATGGTTTCAGCCCTACTGTTTTACCACATCAAAACACATGGCGACATTTTCATTCACTACCTTTTTTTTCATGCTGATGATTTTTTTAAATATACATATAAATCAGAGTTTGCTACTCAGAGTTTGCTAATCACTTCCTAAACAAAGCAGCTGGACAAAGCTTAGATTTTAACATATATTTGTCACACACAAGTTTTAATGAAAAGTTTTGTCTACTGAGGTTTTTATTTTGTAGTCATTCCATCTGAGGCAGCACGGTGGCTCAGTGGTTAGCACTTCTGCCTCACAGCAAGAAGGTCCCAGGCCTTTGAGTTTGAGTTTGCATGTTCTCGCCATGCTTGTGTGGGTTTCTTCCCACCATAAAGACATGCATACAACTAGGACTACAGAAATGTTGATTAATGTGCACAATTTATTTATTTTTATATTCCTAATAAAAATAAATAAATCTTAAACCATGCTTGTGAAAGTCACCTTCTCTCCCAGTAATCTTCCATGTCAGAGGCTGAGTCATGTTTAAAGGGGGAGAATTGGCTTCTCAGAACATGAAACATGAGGTGGTCAGATGTCATGTGATAAAGTAGATGAACAGCCTATATGTGTTTTGCCTAATTATTTTATGTATGTCTTATTAGCTCATGTATATATACAAAATTTTATTTTTTTTCTGCACTCTTGCCTAAACTCTAAGTTGTTGTCCATTATCCCATCCTTCAGTCACTCTGTTTTCTGATTTGTACTTGTCTGCAGACAGTAACTTTTAAATAAAAATCAACACCCGATTATGAACTTATCAGAATCAAGCATAGAATCATTCTAGAGAGAATCGTGATGCATCTAAGAATCGATTATTTTTCCCTCCCCTACTTTTTATATTACATTTATATTGACATTTACAGTCAATATAAAAGAAATGAGCAATAAACACCAAAACCTCTATATGAAAAACAGCTGAAACTGGTGACAACAGCTCATAGTTTGCCAGTTGTCATATTAATGCAAAGCACTTTCTGCACAGCAGTCACAAGCACCGACTGTCACAGCAAGCGATGGAAAGATTTGTCATCGTAAACAGAGCTCAGAGAAATGGTGGTACATCGCAGTCCTCAACGCAGTCTGAATCAACCAAACGTGAGCAGACAGTAAAAGCTACTCAAGGCTTTATGTGAACAGGGGAAGCTAGCTGTCCAACACTGGAATGCCTCATCTGCAGGGAAAAGCTGCACAATGCAGTAATTATGCTGTTCAAGCTCGAGAGACAACTCTTGAGACAAAGCACCTCTTTAGACTGCATAGATTTTGAATATCTCAAGGGACTAAGAGAGGTTAATGAAAAACAGAGTCAATGCATGATGCCATGTGTGAATGCTTGTTGTCCTTGAAAGCTGAATGCAAGCTCATTTCTACTTCTGAACAGAACAAAATAAATGCATTGCATCCAAGAGCAATATCAATTAGCTTAACTAATGCTTATTTTCTCCACCAAGGAGGTTATGTTTTCGGCTCGGTTTGTCCGTCGGTCAACAGGATTAGGGAAAACAACTAGTGACCCCATTTTTATAAAACTTGTAAGAAGGGTGTTGCATGAGTAGATGCAAAAATGATTTTTCCAGGGCATTAGTAACCAGTGTTGCGGCGTGACTTTGAGTGGGTGGGGCTACGGCTTTATAGGTAGCTCTGTGTATTTCGCTGTCTCCGTTATGCTTTAAACGTTTGAAAAAAGACACTTAGTGGCACCGTTTAGAAAGTGGTTTTCCTTTTTTTTCTTTGTGCGATTGATTATCACATTATATTTATAGTATCAGCATTACACAGCGACACTCTCAAATCCTTCATTTATGCAACATTGGTTAAATAAATCCTAACTGCTGGTTCTTCTGCTGAATAGTTAGGAGCAACGGTAACTTGTTGCTGTCTATAATTATTTGACTCCTGGTATGGAGGTCATATTATTATGTGCTGTGCTTGGTTTGCCTGTACACTTAAGCTGCAATGTTCATGGTGTTATTTCAGTCTAAGCATTTTGATATTTGTACATATGTACCTGATACCGGCGCAAAAAACACCCTTTAGCGTCTGCATGGAACGCATCGGGCATAGCAGTACCTCGACCGCGGCGCTGTAAGATGACTTGGTACGAAGAGCGACAACGACAGCGAGTAGTATGAAAGACAATCTGTGTAAGGACGTAGGTTGTGGTGGTGACCCAGGAAAAGCGCAGTTTGTGTCCCATTCTTGTCCCGTGTGTCACTGAAACGTACATTTTATAACCCCACCTAAGTGGTTTTACCCTGCACGTTGAAAAATGACACCAAACTGGTCCTGACCCAGAGCGTCAAAAAGTGACGCTAAGAGTCCCAACTAAGCACGTCGAAAAATGACGCCAAAGGGATGCTTCTGACTGAGAAGGAGACTGAAGGAAGACTAAAGGAGACTTTTTGCGTCTGTAACAAACGGCAAAGGCACCTGACCAAGCTCCATTTCTTGACGCGCTGGGAGAGAGAATGTGTTGCATACATAGAAAACTGGCTATACTATTGGCCTTGGTGGAGGTCTGCGCTCTCGAGTGCCCTTCTAGTTCACAATTTATTTTAAGTTCCGAATAAGAATAGGCCAAAATTACTTTTTTACTTTTATATTAATTCATATAGTATATCATATATTTGACATATGGTGTGTGTGTGTGTGTGTGTGTGTGTGTGTGTGTGTGTGTGAACCCCTGACTGAGGCTATATGGGCACCAGTGTTAAAGTGTCTATCCTATGCTGTGATATTAACTGGAAATATATGAATTGGAATGCTGCTCTTTAAAGTAGAGAGTAGAAATGTCACTGTCAGGAATAAATATATGCTCTAAGAAGATAAGCAGGATGGCATCAAAATGTCAACGCACTCCTGTTTGCGTTATATCACAAAGCAAAGGGACCCTGACAAGAACATACACAGCTGAATACTGCTTCAGAGCTCTATGTGCGAGTGCTACCATATGCCAGTGACTGCTCCCATAATCACAAAAAAAAAAAAAAAAATTACTCAACAATAAGCAGGTGCATGTGCATGAGGGGGATTTGAAGTAGGGGGTATAGCTATATAATTATAGTATATAATGATATCTCAACAGACAGCGGATATGGAGCCTTACTGTTACTGTGGGCTGTTGATGTTCGGGTTTCTTTGTTGTGCTTCACTCATCTAAAGGCAGACGGGTGCTCATTAGTGCTGCATCTTCTGTGGGCAGGAAGAGCAAAGAAAAAAAAAATCAACACTTAGGTTCAAGCTTTTAGAGATGAACGAGCAATGCTGCATGTCGACTCTCTGTGCTGATTACATGAAGCAATTTAATACAATCCATACAGTTATTCATGTCTAACAGCTCTTTACTCAGTTCATTCAGCATAGAGAAAAGGTATTTGTAGATTGAAGAAATAACCAGTTGCAATTAAGGCTGTGACTGATACAGGGTTCATACGTATTTTAACCAATACTTTTCCATGACTTTTCGGCAAATTTCCATGACTATGTGTTCCCGAAAATGTCAGTCGACATTCTACAATAAGAATAAAAATCTGTGTTGAAGTTTACCCTCAGTAACTATAAAATGAATGACAATTTATGTGGTTCATAGTGGGATTCAGATCGCTCCCCGAATAGAACGTTGAGGTTAAGACGACGTGAAAATACATTTATTAATGACATATTATGCTGTGTTTAAAAAAATTCCATGACTTTTCCAAAACTTGCTGGGTCTTTTTATGTTTCCAAAACCTTTCCAGGCCTGGAATTTGCATTTTTCAAAACATATGAACCCTGCTGATACATTATGAGGATCACCGTCTAAGAGTTTCTTCTACCGAACTACACAACCGTTTCAAAAGTTTGGAATTGGCTGTTATGTGTATGTTTTTCTTCTCTTTCTTTCAATAATGGCTATTTATATGGATACAAACAATATAATTAGATACCACATGTATTATTTACATTTTAAATAGTTTTGGCCCCAAAAGAAGAAGAGTTAAAAGATTAAAACTTGCATTTAGTGAATGTCCCCTCAGTGTTGAATGACAGGGGAGAACACTGTTGGAACAATTGTTCTCCCCACAACCCCCCCCCAAACAGCCTTCAATTTTGTATTTGTTTTCCAGTCCAGGAATTCTTAAGTGACTCTTGATCATTATTGAACCACAACGGTGCATTTGGGTTCTTAATAATTAGTTATTGCGTTTGTCTTTGAGCCCTCTGCAGTCTACTCAGTAGTTAGATTAAATGGGTTTAAACTGTGATGGGTCAGTCCAAAGTATATTTCAGCTCTTATTCCAATAGTGCTAAATGTAGACTAACCTTCTATCTCTATTGGGAAGTTTGAAGAAAAACATTGCTAAAGCAACACGCTGCCTGTTAATTCCAGCTCCTTATCGTGCACTTGACACTGACAATCGAAACCTGTTCCTATTGAAATCTGCACACAATTTGAGGCTAAGCTTCTAGTTTATTTTTCCAATGACTGCTGGTTTCTTCTCTGCTTATTCAACTGTTGCCCAGGGGTATCTTTGTCTCTTTCTGCCCTTTCAATTGTCCTTTGGTTGAACCATTGAACAGCATTTTGTTCTCCATGTACAAAGCACACCCGCTTTATTATTAGGGGGGGGAAACATCGATACAGCATAGTATCGCAATATTTTCTGTGGTTATACTGTACCAATACACGGACGGCAGTTTCAGTCTTTTATTATATAAATTGCACAAGAGAATTTAACTTTTTGGAACTAGAATAATAAAAGCAATTTTTTTTTTGCTCCACTAGATGTTGCAGTTGAGGGTTTTTTTTTTTTCTGGTGAGGTCCGAAGGGATGACTCAAGGAAGTTGGTAGAATAAAGATGGCGGCATCAGAGAAAGAAATCAGGAAAGCAATGTCCGCCTTTAAATAAAAAAATTAAAAAATAAAAAATAAAATAAAACTCATTGCCATATATCTCAGAATATCACAATGTTTAGCATCGCAATACTATCGTATCCTGACATGAGTCACGTGATTGTATCGTGAGGCCTCTGGTTATTCCTACCCCCACCCTTCATACAAAATAACATCTATTTGTAAAGAGGACTTTTTACAACCTAAAAGCCTTAAAGACCACCCACCCATAATAGAGTAGTCCTCTCAGACATCTGACTGGACCCAACCAAGGCTTGTGGCAGGGAACCTTTGAACCAGCATGTCGACCTGTAGGCCAATTTATGCTTCTGTGGAGGCTCCACGCAGAGCTTTCGCCGTATCCTACATTAGTGGATTGAAGTTTATACCTGTGCGTTGGTGTGTGCATCTCTCTTTAACAGAATAGCACGGCCGGCATGTGTGTGTGGAGTGTGTGTGAGTGTGTGTGTGTGGGGAGTGTGTGGTAGAGCGAGTGAGAGAGTGACGGTGATTAACTTCAGAGTGAGTACCGACTCTAGAGACGTAGATGGAGAACCAAAGTGTCTCCCCTGTTCTTTCTGACCACGGTGGGAAAGCTGTAGCAGGAACAGTTAATTAACCCTCTCCTTGATTTCATGTTGTTTATGGAGAAGGAGAATCTAGAAATGACTAGGGGAAATGCGGCGCTACCAAGCCCACTGCCAAGCGGACCAATCACAGTTGTCGCGGTCTGCGTCGCCGCGATGTGTAGTTCCATTTTTTGAGAGGTGCACGTCAGGCTACGGCGAAGGGTCCGGCGTAGGGTCGGTATCGCCACGTACCTACGTACGTACCCACGGCATCGATTTAACGTAGAAGCATAAATTGGCCTTAACACTGCCAAAGTGGAAGAAGCCTAAACCTACAGGCTCACCTACTATTGGAAGTTTATTTGTAAGTCCCCTGTCAATCCAGTGTACACCCTTTTAGAGTACAAAAGTGTGAAGATCAGGCAACACAAAGTGCAAATGAACAGTGGGCACACGCAGGAAATATTTTCATAAAAATAAAAATAAAAAACTAGACGAAAAAATATAATCCGAGAATATATTCCGACATCAGTTATTACTTTAGCATGTGCTTGATGACTGAGGTGCTGACTCAGCTCTTTCCACTGGTCGCACATGACAAATGCTTTTTGTTCAAGCACCATAAACTGGGCCTTCTGTCCAATACTATAAAGCATGTTTACTCATATAAGCTATTAAATTTATAGCACAGTGTCAGCTATGGAGATTTATGAGCTGTCAGGGTTTATTAATAGTTTAAAGAAAGCAAACAAACACATTGATCAGTCACTCTTAAAAAAAATAAAAGAATGCAATGTTGAGGGGAACAAAAGTCAATGAAATGAGTTTTCTGGCAAATCAGAAATCAAAAAGCGCAAGTCCCAGTCACTAGAATGCTATATCTCCTTTGTCTTTATGCAGTCCCTCAAGTTTCTTCCCACAGGACTCTCGGTTAAACATTTTGGAATTGAGAAGTTAGTTAATTAGTACCTTAAAGGACACACTCCTTTCAAGATTAAAGTGGTTGTACTAAACTCACTTGATAAATGAGGGCCACCATTTTCCATTATGGAGTATTGAGTGGTAATCATGAAAGCCCCTGAGGAGTTTGTAGGAAATGACATTCAGAGATAGATGTAAAGGGTAAAGAGTAATACATTTGGAAGGGCTTGCATTAATAACAGCTGAGCGAGTACTGTATGCAAGATTGTGTTGCTATATCCTGCAGATCATCCATGCACGCGCACATTTTGAAATTTTAAAATGAGCAAGCTGGATACTGGAGACAACACAAACGTATTGACCCAAACATAAGACAGGTTGTTTTCGCTATGACTGTATGTGAAAAAGTGAGGTCACAGAGATTTGGAGTTCATAGTTATTGCTTTGCCCTGTGAGTTCACAATGCTGTAAATATAGCACCTAAGTCAAAGACATCAGCAAAAACCTGACATCCACAGAAAGAAAAGAGAATGTACACAGACATGAGTGAAAAACAAAGCTGACGTGATAAAATGTGTCCCGTGTGTCTCCAGCTGAAGAATGACGTTGAATGGATTTTCTTTCAACATTTCTCTCCGGTTTAGTCAGATATGTTAAACTGGCATCTCACGTTATATATTACACTGAATAATGTAGGAGAATACATAAATGAACAAATGTCAATTTGATCTGCCTTCAAGCAATGACTTTAGCTTTATATAATAGATCCCAACGGGAAAACAGGAGTTTAGGAGTGTGTGAAACAGATGTGAAACATAATTTTACTAAGTAGGTAACAATTTGATTATTTTAATCAGTCAGGGTCTGGGCATTCCATGCGGCATACATCTCAGAGGGCTATCAGTCACATGGCGGGGAAATGTTTATAGTTTATAGTTTTTCCTTCTTCATTTTGGTGAAGCTGCAGCTGCATTCTTCTGTTCCTGTGCTGTCTGCATGTCGGCGATTAGCGGGCCGACACACGCACACACACACAAACATACGCTGGCGCACACATTCACCTCAGGCTCTGGCTCATCAGTTAACCAGGATTGGGCGATTTTTGCCAGAAGACAGCCATCCTTCCAAAAACCAGCAAGACTTGCAATGCCAACCAGGGAGTTTGGTGATGTATGGAAAAAATAAATAAATAAATAAATAATAATAATAATATTAAAAAAAACACAATTTTGTGAACCGGTTTTGTCCGGTAAAAAATATGCTTGGCCGGTAGGTTTTGTCATCTACCTGGCAACTTCGCCCTTGTGTCAAAAAGTCAATTTCGCACACTGGTAGTAGTATAAATGTCATGAAAGTAATTTTTTTTTGGTCTGCAGCAGGTGGGCAGGCAATGAACCCTCCTATAAAAGGCTTCAGTTTGTGCTGTATTAATTGTCCCTGTAATAACCGCCTGTTGGAAAAAAAAAAAAACTAAGAAAGAAAATGGCAGAGGATCACACAGCACCATTCAGCTGGAATTAATTCACCCTGTTCCTTCTCATTAGTGTAAGCCAATCACCCCAAAAAAAAAATCATAATTAAGATACCCTGGCAAAGAGCAGCTTGACGGGGTGGCTGACTTGTTATGAAGGAGAGAGGTCTACTGGATTAATCTTCTTAGACGAGTTCTGACAGCTCGGCGGAAAGTCGACTCCGAAACAAACTCAAAGAAGCAGGCCTTGATACAGTATTCCAAGTCAAGTTTAGTTTGTATGTATGGTCCAATATGAAATTGGATTTGAAGGGATTTACAGGGCCAAAACATGAACCCGGCTTAAGATCTCCAAGGCAACACAAAGCGCCCAAAAATACCCCTCAAAGCACATACTCCTCAAGGCTATAGGGCTGCAGTAGACAACGGAGGGAAAATTGTAATTACAAAGAAAAAAAATTAAATAAAAGTTGTCACAGAAAATTGGATTAAACTCCAACAGGAGGATTAAAACTGGTCTAATACCAATTTAGCAAATCCAATAGAAGACATCTAATGAAGTAAATTCGAGAAATATGCCAAGGAAAGAGAGCGATTTAACAAGTCCCATCACACACTTGAATCAATTCCTCCCATTGCTCCAGGTGCAGCTAGGAAGGGGAGAGAGGTTTTGGGGGGGGGGGGGGTTGTTTGAATGTAATACTCCTCATTAAAAAAAAAAATAAAAGTGTCCCAAAGATCTGGAACCGTTTTCTTCCCTTTGGGCTCTGAAGTAGGGCTGCACAATATGAGAAAAATCTCTAATTGGCATTATTTTGACCGATGTTGCGATAGGATTCCCGATATTGGAGGGAAAGATCATTTTTGTATCATTATTCTTATTTTCATTGGAAAAGAAAGATAAAACACAATTGAAATGATTATAGTGTGATTTATGCGAGGATCAGTGCGTCTTTAACAGATATTGCAGCCCATCGGCCCCTGCGATTTGGATACTGCACTAGTCCATATTGTGATTTCGATAAAATTGGGATTAATTGTGCAGCGCTACTCTAAAGAGTCCAGAGTATCCTAATAAGAAAGCAGCATCACGCGGGCAGCAGCACACATCCAGTACGTAACATGCTGGAAGTGGTAGATAAGAGACATAAGACACTCCGATAGCACCAGGCTGGCGCCGAGCCATCCCACTTCCTGAGGGGGAGGACTCTGGCTGCACTGGGCAGATGTCAGATTCGGTGTACTGAGGCTACACGCTGACAAGTGCATCTTAAAACCTGCAGCGTCCTGACCTACAAAGAGAAACTACACATCGACAAAATGCATCAGCTTTCAGACATTTGAGAAAATAGGTTGCTCAAAATAACAAGCCAAGACTTTGGGACTTCTAGGTTTTTTTGTTTTTAAATAGCTCATCCTTCATGGTACATTAGTCTTCTTACAGCATTAAAATGACAACGGGATTATGTATGTGTGCTTAAAATACACCACCGTGAACTGTAGAGCAGCTCTTGAGGAATCTTGTACTGGAGATTTTTAAACCGTATAATATTTTATTACATAAGTTATTTTTCATACCGTGGATCTTGTTTCATGTATTTTCTAAATCAGCCCATTACTTATGTTGGCTATGACCTTTTATTCCCTGGTGGGGATGCAGTGACTCTAGTGGATGCACTTTCAGTGCATTCAAGGCTCTTAGAAAGCAAGTCCACCTCCGACGCGTATGAGAAGTCCTTGAAATTTTCAGAAAATGTGGACATCTATATTGCAATGACAAACTCCGTCTGCTGAGGGAAACGTAATAAGATCGAAAGCACCACAACAGCTACTAAATGGACCTTCTGGTGTATTCCATACGCAGGCATGTGTGCACTCTGCAGCCATTTCACAGGGACAGTAATTATCTGCAATTAGACATCTGCACATAATAAACACGACACCATATGAAATAAAAGCCCTACAGGAATTGTTAACATGTGGTCTGGAGGAGACTCATGCATCACTTTTTAAAATCATTACGGTTGACTTTTGTTATTCCTCTCAATGGTCTTATGATGGCAGATGTGGTGATCATGTATTCAACGTGTCTGGCCACTATGCACTTGATAGTGTGTATTGGCATTTATTTGGTCATTCTGCCGTTTTTTTGTTTTTTTTAAAGACATTACTGATGCTGTGCTTTGTACAATGGAAAATGTGAAAGTCGGTCACTAGTGACTATTGTTGGACTTCTAGCCCACTGGTACTCCAGACACCTCCCCCATCTCCTTTTGTACTGGATGTTTATGTTTTTTTAGGGCTGTCCCGAATACGGGGAGAGATACTAATCAGGACTCCCAAAGGGTTGTACGGCACTAAGAATTAGTCACTTAAATGGCTCATTTGTGTGACGTCCTGTTGTGTTATTTAAACCCCCCAGTGTAGCACAAGAAGACTTTGGATCGTTTATAGATCATCACATTTCCGGCCGCACCTGAAGGCAGCTTCATTTAACGGAGAAAGAAAAGAGACAACGCGACTGTGCAGTCAGCTGTTAAAGTGATGGTTCGAGTTTCATGGGTCCTTGGTACCACATGAGTTAAACACCCGCAGACTTTTTCACCTGGGTCTAACATTGGACGAGTTAGCGTGAAGCGTAGCGTTAGCCGCTGAATAGCGCTAGCAGAAGCTAATGGATCCGAAGTGTCTCTTAACATTACCCCACTAATAGCCCGAAATGATACCAAAGGTCTACATTAGTATATATAGGTTATGCACTCATAACGATGGATTGTAAAGTTTGTAAGTACACCAGAAGGTTATGTGTAACACTTGCCTGCTGGCTTCTGCTCTCTGCTGTTGTTGTTGTTGTAAGACGAGTGCTAGGGACATCTAGCACATTACAACACCGAAAAGAGATGCAACAAAAATATTTTTTAATTTAACTTATTTTTTAAAGTAAGTGCTGTAATATAACTAGCAGGAGACAAGTAATAATTGAGGTAAGTTTGGAGACATTACCTTATTTAATCATTAAATTAATAAATATTTTTGTTGCATCTCTTTTCGGTGTTGTAATTTGTAGATGTCCCTAAGCACTCTTACTGCCTGGTAGTAACAGCAGCAGCAGCAGCAGAGAGCAGAAGCCAGCAGGCAAGTGTTATTTACATAAACTTCTGGTGTACTTACAAACTTTACAATCCATCGTTTTATGAGTGCATAACCTATTTGTACTACTGTAGACGTTTGGTATCATTTCGGGCATTATTAGTGGGGTAATGTTAAGAGACACTTCGGATCCATTAGCCTCTGCGCTAAGCTATTCAGCTGATAACGCTAACGCTCCCAATGTTCGACCCAGGTGAAAAAAGCTTCTGGGGGGGGTGTTTGGCTCGAGATCATGGTGCAAAGGACCCTAGGGTGAAATTACTCCGAACCATCACTTTAACACAAAATATTCGAATCCCAAAATTTGAAATCGAATACCTACCCAACGAATGAATATCTGAATAGCTGAATATTCTGATCCAGCCCTGTTTTTTTTTTTCATGTATTGTATGCCTTGCTGTAAAACCAACTGTCCTCTGAGGACAAAATGAAGTGCAAAGTTGAAGTTGAAGATAGTAGCCATAGAGTTGTTGAGTAAAAAGTTCCCAGATAAAAAAAAATATATAGATGCACGAGGTGAAAACTCTATTTTTCATCACCCTGTTTTGGATCTGAGAGGCAGGCGTCCTTCAGTGTTGAAGCACACAGGGAGGAGATAATTGATTTGGACAGGTAATATATAAAAGAAGGTCTGAATAAGTGAAGTCTATTGAAAAGCTAAACAATATGAGAGGTGCTTACCCTGTTTATGCTCATGTCAGATGCTGCAGCTCAGAAGATTAGAAACTTTGCCAAGCAACACACACACACACACACACACACACACACACACACACACACACAGAAAGAGAGAGAATTTTGATGCAGCAGAACTCTACTGCATCTCCTTTAGTGTTCTTTAGAAGAAAAGGGACCCTACAGCAGCTTTAATGTACAACCTGACCCAGTTCAAACACTAACTGATATTCCATGTCAACTTCAGTCAAGCTAGGTTGAACTGTGACTCCGTGCGAGCGCAGCAGAATTAATCAGCTTCTTTCCACCGTGTGCACGCGGCAAGACCATTGGCTGACAAGCAAATGCAACAAGGGGATTTGTATTATTGATGACACATTACCAGCCCACCTCCCTGATTTGGAATACATATAGAAGCACTGCACATCTCTGATTCTGCTGAGCAAGGCTTGCTATGGCAAAAATAAACATTTTCACTTCAAAGTGTGTGAGTGAATTATACGGTTTCTCTCATGTGGTTTGAGGGTTTCCACAGACAACAAATAACCCCAGCTGAGCATTACACTCAAAGCGGAGGGCTCCTCATAGTGTTGATTCTTTCTCAAGCAGTTCCCTGAGCAAGTCAAAGCAACAGACAATGCTTCTTAAGTCACAGTAGTTCTGCTGTAAAAATATACCGTTTGTAAGTGCTTCAACTGCCAGGTATTGCAAGTCAATGTTGAGGTTTCAGTGTTCAGTCTGTAGGGCTGGGTACCAAATTCGATATTTATTTATTTATATTTATTTATTTAATTTATGTATATATGTATATATATATATATATATATATATATATATATATATATATATATATATATATATATATATATATATTCTTAGTATCAAGTTTCAAAAAAGGCTTCGTCATTCAATACCAAATGTCAGTAAATCTCATCAGCGTCCGTGAGCCAATAAGCATGCAGCATGCTTCTATCGAGATCTAATAATACTGGTGATTGGCTGTCTAACGTAACGTTACACGTCGTAGAGGCACGCAGGAAAAAAACTATGTTATGGACAGAGACGGGGCTCACGTAGTAGGAGCTGAAAAATTAATTCAAATAGATGTGCCGTAATGTATGATGCTTTCATTTTGTTAAAGGTCACATATTATGCTTTTCCATGTTTTCTGTCATATCTACAATGTCATATTATAATGTTGGATTTTATTGTTAAAGGTGGCCAAAATAATGAGGTAAACGTATTTTTGTGAGCTAAAACGTTCAGATTTCCAACTATTCTGAACACTCCGGTTTCAACAGCTTTTATACTCTCGGCCAAGTGTTACGCAACTCTAAACCGGCCTGCTATGATTAGTCATCTGCTCCAGGTTAGGCAGGACTGGAGTGGGTTTTTTTTTTAAGCCACTGCGGTGTTAACATTGTCCTATGTAGCTACATGCTAACAGCAGCAAACAACGTCACCTTGGCTGTCAGTGTCGTTAAATTCTCCCCAATTCGGGTCACATTACTCCTGAAACATTTTCTGTTAGTAGTATTTGGTTTAAAAAACTGTATTTGACTGTAGAAATTGCTTATATATTCAAAAACTGCTAACTAAAGTAGCTAAATGGCTAACTGCAGTAAACAATGTCATCTTGGCTGCCAATGTTGTTAAATTCCCTCCAATTTCGGGTCGCATTACTGCTCAAACATGTCCGATTGGGTAGTGTTTGGTTCAGAAGCGTTTATCTGTGATTTCTGACGGTAGAAAGTGTCGCTTCGTTTCACTACAATCTAACGTTAGCATACTGCTAACTATTAAGTAGCTACATGATAACGCGACATAGCTGTAATCTCAGCCAGTGCTGTTAATTTCTCCCCAAATTCCGGTCACTTGACAGCTGGGACATGTCCAGTGGTGTAGTATTTGGTTAAGAAGCCTTCATTGGTGATTTTTCACGGTACAAGTCCTGCTATATACTCCTTTGCAGTATTTCCAGCTTCAATTAGCTAGTGAAACACGGAGCGGAGGCTCCCGAGTTTCCAGGAGGAGGGGTGAATACAGGTGCAGCAGCCATGGGCAGTATATCGACCTTTTTTTTTTTTTTACGATAACCCAGCCCTATGAGTGAGCTAATATGAGATGTAGTTTTTATCTACAACATGGGAAACAACATTCTTTCTTCAATCAACACAAGAAACAGTGATTGCTCCTAGCTACCACTACCACAGCAAGTCACTGCTGATTGTTTAGGGATATGGCTATTCAGTCTAATTATGAGGCAAACGCAATCCATCCCACTGCTCATAATATAATTGTCCACGTAGGCGCAACTAAAGGCTTAGGCAATCCGTTCAGACTCTAGCTCAGGCATTTCTGAGCCTGGAAAATGTATTTAGTTTATCTTTAGTCCAATTCCTACTCCTACTACTTTTCCACCAACATTCACCAGGTTCCGTTCCTATTCGCAAACCCACTGTTACCAACCGTTTGGAGCATTTTGACAAAAAAGAAATTGGTGTGGAATCAGAAAAGTTGGTTCCCAGCTGGAACCCAAAAAATAGCAGGTTTTTCTTGACCTGAAGAGCAAACTGTGACAACATCAGTGGGCGTGTCATATTCTCCAAGTTGGAAAAAGAGGATAGAGAAGGCAACAATGGAGAAGTCAAGTGAGAAATCGTCAGAAATGCATTAGAACAGAACAAAAGCTTGCAGGTAATCAATGTAATCAATTGCATCTTGCTACTATTGTTCACTTTTGTTTTGCATTGTCTCATTGCCCTCCGTTAATTACACATCTTTGATTACAATGGTTACACTTAAAGCTGGTGAAAATACAGGCTGTTTCGCTCGATAGAAACAACGTTCCAAGAATCCTGAACGTAACTGGTTCAAGAACCAGAGCTAATTTGGTTGATAAGGGGCCTCAGGGGACTGACTTTGAGAGTTTCAGCCCTCTTTTCAGTAGATGCAGAGAAAATGTGAAAATGCATTTATCTCCAGAAAATAGATGTCTTCCCCACTGCTCTTCCTACAAAGACTGTGTGATGAGTTAATTTAGAGTGCCACAGCCAGAGTTTGAACAAGAAGGAAAATTATACATCTGAGGACGCCAAACCTGGCTGCAGGAGACTACATTGGCTGCCAGGTTATTTTAGAAATTGATTGCAACATTGCACTTATTGTGCAAAAAGCCATGCATGGCCTTGCATTACAGTAACACTGACAGAAGAAAACAAAACAGAAGCCTCTTAGATCTTCTGGTACAGGAGTTTTGGGTGTTCAGAGAATTGTGTAATAACTGTGAAGCTGCTTTTACGCTTCATGATCAGGGTTGTGGGTATGCTCTGCTAAATTGGATGTGCATTACATGACACTTCTCTTACACATATGATCAAGGTTTGCTGGGTCTTTTTTGCATTTTAATTGGAACAAAAGACAGCACAAGCACAGTCTGTACATCTCTGCTTTTCTGTGAAGTTGTTCCCTTCAAGCTAAATGTAAGTTAAGGCATTATTTTTGACTCAATGGATTGAAAGTGGAACACTGCAGCTAGACTTTGTCTGTCTTGTAGTCAGAATCTCTATTTCCCCCACATGTCCCCTGGGGCCCAGTTGCCGATCCAGCACCACGGGGGCTCTTCTCTGGTCATCCCTGCTTCCTGACTGTGCAGCTAGCTTCCTGAAAACACTCATCTCTTCTGCAACAAAGTCCCAGCTTTGAAATTGTGTTTTTATAGTTGTGTCAATAAAGGTTTGTTTCTATTTTTAATTGGACAAATTTAACTGAAAAGCATTACATGGACCAGAGAAACCAAGCTCATTGAATAGCTGATGGCTGGATAGTCCCAATATTGCAGAATATAACAGTGGAAGATTTGATAAGTCTCCAAAACATGGTCATCAAGGAAACTCAAGAGAAAAATGTAGACATCGCTTAAAACGTCTCAATGGTGAGGTGGGTGAAGGCCACCAAAGCATAGATCATTAAAATATATAGGCCTTTTCATTATTTTCTCTTCAAGAAAACAGTTTAGTGCTACTAACTGTGAAAAATACTCTTCAGCAAGTTGAATCAGCACAGTCTCACAGAGAGGGTAAGCTGCATTTTAACACCATCGCATTATTCACTCAGAAGACTGACTGGGTCTTCTTGAGGTTAAACTCAGCGGTGCCTTTTTACTCCGGATGTTCTACATCTATTCTGGGAAAAGTGACCTTTTCAATCTGTTGGCCTTTGGAAGCATCCCGGCAGCTGTGATGTGTTGACGGCGGACTTCAGGTTTGATTTTGGATTTGATGGGAATGCGTTAGACCAGGGGTTTCCAAACGGTTTCAGGGCAGGCTCAGTGAATGGAGGTGAAAAATAAATATTACATTGGTTATTACATAAGTTATCAATAAAAGATCTTATAGAATAGCCTAAATGTGTGAAGAGATAATTCAGAGATTACAGTATTTTTGGTAAAATCTTAAATTATATCAAATAAGATGAACAGGATGACTAGATGGTTAAAAAAACTGTTCTGTTATCTCAACTAAAGCTAGGACTCCCAAAACTTTACACTCGTGTTTCCAACTTCCCTTTATTAATTATACCACACCCACAATTACTATGGTGCGGCCATTTTGCCAGTCAGTGGCCTAGCTGTCAGTCAAAATCAGTGGATCAGAACTATAACCAAAATATGGGAAGTCTTAAAATAATAACTATTGTTCTTAAAATATAAACAAAAACTGCTTTTTTGGCTCTTACAGCACTGTTTTTCCCCACTTTCTCAGAGTCAGAAACTAAAAAAGGTCTGTCCTCAGACATTTATTAATGTATTTGGTGTAGTCCAAAGTTATATCCAACAGCATTAATAGGCTATATTGGCTCAATTGTTGAGTGTCTGTGGCATCAAATAACATAATCCTGATCCCAAAGGCATCCTGCGATTGAGCCAAACTAAGCAAGGGAACTTCGGGGGGGTTAGGGGGCGCATTTTCCCAAGCTTTGTCTTAGGGGAGGCCCACTGTCTCAGTTTGAAAACCCTTGCGTTAGACAACAAGTTTAAGCCACCCTGTTGGGGATTCATCACTTTTCATTTACTTTATTGGGGACTCTGCGGGGTCAACGGGAGGGCATAAAGTGTGCCTGTCTAAAGATAGGTGACAAAGGGAAAACGCTGAAAAACTCTTTTACTGTAAAATACAGACGTAATTTAAGTGTTTGGAATCTCAGACGTGGGACAAAGGAAGATGCTAAATTGGAGTAGTACAGTACACAATAGTTTTTTTAATGGGTTAACCGCTTCCTGACATCACAGTTTATGATGCTGACACTGCATGGAAGTGGGGGTTGGGTATATGAACTAAAATCTATATTGCAATTCATTGTTATATTTAGAAACAATTATTTTTTATAGTCATCTGTGCACAGGATTATAGTATGTGTCCTTGCAGTGTATCAAGTCTTTATTAGGGCTGCACGATGCGAGGAAAATACCTAATTGTGATTATTTTGACTGATATTGCGATTGCAATATGATTCACGATATTGAAGGGAATGATCACGTTTGTATCATTATTCTCATTTTCATTGACCAATATTAAATCTTAAAAAATGTAAATGATTATAGTGTGATTTTTGCGAGGATCTGTACCAAACAAAGATGTTTTCTGTAGGATAGGATTTGTAGGCCACTGCGATTTGGATATTGCAGTAGTCCATATTGCGATTTCGATAAAATTGCGATTAATTGTGCAGCCCTAGTCTTTATAATGAACAATAAACAGTAAATGACAGTAACATTTACTTCACAAATTCAGTAGTTAAGAACCATTAAGGCATTTGTGTGCTATATTCAAAGTTAAAACACACTCTGTTTTACATTCCCTGCAAATAGAAAAGGGACCGTATGTTGAATCATTTAAAACGTGAAATTATTTCAATAACACAAACTAATGGCTTCCATTATCTTATTCCATCTGGGGGAGGCTTCAGGCTAGGCAGTGTCATTAGCAAACACTGGAGCTGTCCTGGTCAACCGTGGGATCAAACACTCATGCACTCATATTTTGTAATGATTGGGATGTCTGAGATGGAACAAATTGCACATTTATTTTTAGACATTCAGCTCAATTATTTCGTCACTCATGTTTCCTGAAGCCAAAGTGTACCCACAAGACCGAGATGGCACCCTTTTTTTTCCTGTACCAGCTCCTTAACTTAATTTTGTCCCCAAAGGGCAATTGGTTTTGCAGCAAGACAATACAAAGACATACAAGACAATGAAATACAAAAAGCCTCAAGCTCTTCCTCATCTGCAACCCTCAATCCCACCTGCAGCTTCTCCAACATTTGAGTCGTTTTCTCTTTCTGTGTTAAACTGGACTGGGAACATATGCTTTTGTCCCAATTTGATTCTTTCATGATCCATGGGTGCCAATTTCATTTGTATGGCGATTTTCATTTATTGCGATTCTAGAAGTATTGCTTTTGGTTAAGATGTAGTCGCCGCCCGCGGTACCGTATAAACTGAAAATATTTAGGTGAATCATTGGTAAAAAATAAATAAATAAAAAAATCTCAATTCTCGGGAAAAGAATGGATTTTAAAAATGTTGGCAAAAAAAAAGAAATACATACCATGAATGCATTTTTTTCCCACCCCTACTCGACACTTAAGGCTAATAAGGCTTTGTGTGAATCACCACACAAATAAACAAGCACACTTTGACAGACAGTGATAGAAGTTTGGATTAGATGTGACTCAATGCTCTACGTTCAGGTGCATCAATAGGTAAAAGCTAGAAATACCAGTCTGTCTCAGGAAATTTACTGACATGAATTAATCTGTGCTGTTGTGACGCTCATATTATCAGCTTCATTATAAATCTGCTCCGCTCAACATGAAAAGACCCATGAACTGAACTTCACTGGAGTGGATTCCAGTCACACAAAGAGAGGCCGATCTCATGCCAACTTGAAAGTTCAATGCACGTGTGGGCCAGGGGCCAAAACAATCAGCCCGGGGGGCTATCCTTCTCTGTCAGTGTACAGAGCAGCTGTGACAGGAAATAGCCTTGAGGGTAACTAAGCAAGCGAAACACATCTTCAGACTTCTTCCAGCTCATCTTGATTTAGTAATTCAACTCCGAGGTCAGGATTCCTCAGTTCTTGCACAAAGCTCAAACTCCCTGTGGGGCAGAATAAGAGCATTTAAACAGAGCGAAAAATAGTTTCCCAATGTTGAACGAGTCATCACGCTCCCACTTGGAAACAAATTGTTATCTCTTGCATATACAGTATATTGTATATTGTCTTGTGCATGCAAGCGCTGCGCCAACTACATAATTTATCATGATAGACTATTTATCACACTCCAGATAACCTCATGCCACAGCCTGTGAAGAACAGCTGTTTATATATATATATATATATATATATATATATATATATATATATATATATATATATATACAGTGCCTGGGAAAGTATTCGCCCCTTGAACGTTTCGACCTTTTGCCACATTTCAGGCCTCAAACATAAAGATATAAAACTGTAATTTTTGTGAAGAATCAACAACAAGTGGGTCCCAATTATGAAGTGGAACGAAATTCATTGGCTATTTCAAACTTTTTTAACAAATAAAAAACTGAAAAAGTGGGCGTGCAAAATTATTCAGCCCCTTTACTTTCAGTGCAGCAAACTCTCTCCAGAAGTTCAGTGAGGATCTCTGAATGATCCAATGTTGACCTAAATGACTAATGATGATAAATAGAATCCAGCTGTGTGTAATCAAGTCTCCGTATAAATGCATCTGTTCTGTCATAGTCTCAGAGGTCTGTTTAAAGCGCAGAGAGCATCATGAAGAACAAGGAACACACCATGCAGGTCCGAGATACTGTTGTGGAGAAGTTTAAAGCCGGATTTGGATACAAAAAGATTTCCCAAGCTTTAAACATCCCAAGGAGCACTGTGCAAGCGATAATATTGAAATGGAAGGAGTATCAGACCACTACAAATCTACGAAGACCCGGCCGTCCCTCTAAACAGAGATGCAGCCAAGAGGCCCATGATCACTCTGGATGAACTGCAGAGATCTACAGCTGAGGTGGGAGACTCTGTCCATAGGACAACAATCAGTCGTATACTGCACAAATCTGGCCTTTATGGAAGAGTGGCAAGAAGAAAGCCATTTCTTAAAGATATCCATAAAAGTGTCGTTTAAAGTTTGCCAAAAGCCACCTGGGAGACACACCAAACATGTGGAAGAAGGTGCTGTGGTCAGATGAAACCAAAATCGAACTTTTGGCAACAATGCAAAACGTTATGTTTGGCGTAAAAGCAACACAGCTCATCACCCTGGACACACCATCCCCACTGTCAAACATGGTGGTGGCAGCATCATGGTTTGGGTCTGTTTTTCTTCAGCAGGGACAGGGAAGATGGTTAAAATTGATGGGAAGATGGATGGAGCCAAATACAGGACCATTCTGGAAGAAAACCTGATGGAGTCTGCAAAAGACCTGAGACTGGGACGGAGATTTGTCTTCCAACAAGACAATGATCCAAAACATAAAGCAAAATCTACAATGGAATGGTTCACAAATAAACATATCCAGGTGTTAGAATGGCCAAGTCAAAGTCCAGACCTGAATCCAATCGAGAATCTGTGGAAAGAACTGAAAACTGCTGTTCACAAACGCTCTCCATCCAACCTCACTGAGCTCGAGCTGTTTTGCAAGGAGGAATGGGCAAAAATGTCAGTCTCTCGATGTGCAAAACTGATAGAGACATACCCCAAGCGACTTACAGCTGTAATCGCAGCAAAAGGTGGCGCTACAAAGTATTAACTTAAGGGGCTGAATAATTTTGCCGCGCCAATATTTCAGTTTTTATTTGTTTAAAAGGTTTGAAATATCCAATAAATTTCGTTCCACTTCATGATTGTGTCCCACTTGTTGTTGATTCTTCACAAAAAATTACAGTTTAATATCTTTATGTTTGAGGCCTGAAATGTGGCAAAAGGTCGAAAAGTTCAAGGGGGCCGAATACTTTCGCAAGGCACTGTATATATATATATATATATATATATATATATATATATATATATATATATATATATATATATATATATATATATATATATATATAAATATAAAAACACAAATATTGAACTGGTTTCCCCCCCTTTGGCAACCAGAAGCCACAAAACGGTTGCCAATTGATTCAATCTGTTTGCCAAGGGCAAGCGGGCAACTGTTACTGTCGAGGACCTTAGCTAACGTTAGCAATCGATTGCGGTGAAACAAAGAAATGGCGATTATGTCCAAAAATTGCGATTAGACAATTATGTAATAATTGTTACAGGCCCAGTGGTGGAACGTGTTAGACGATACAGATAATTGAATGGGTTTCTGAGAATAGTCTACTTTGAGCGTGTTCAAATTGTGACCTTAAATTATCCTTTCTTTAGAAAAAAAGTCAAACTTGTACCTTTGTTAGTCTAACACAGTGAAGTGCTCTTTGACAGGGCTGCTACAATTCATATTCATCACTCATCATTCAGAGACCAATAAGCCATTAGGAATATATATATATAAAAAAAGGACAAATAACGGTGACACTTTTCCACAAGGATGGTGCCTACTGAATCAATGCAAAGCTTTAGTGAAGAATAGGTTTCAGGTGAATACACTTGACTGCCTTGTAAACCTGGTTACCATCAGACTCAATGAGCTCCAGCTTTGCCAGCTCACGGCTCCTGAACAAAGACATGATACTGTTACTGTGGCACCGTGTATGGACCGGATCCACCACATTTCTACACCTAATATTTTTACAAGACTAAACAAAAGGCTACAGGGAATGTAGTCTTCATTTGTCCCCATTTTTGGGACATAATTACACTTCACAGCCCTCAATAGCCCATAATTAATTGCGGGCTGGGTTAATTGTTCAGGGGAATATTCAGGAAGGTCTACTTTTCAAAAAGGCAGGAGAATTTTATTGTCCTCAGTTTCTTCAAAGATAAAAGGTAAGAAAAAGTAAGAAATACATTTGTATTAGCATGTTCCTCTGATTCTGGCTTATGTAGGGAATATTATCCATCAGTCATTGTGTATGTTGGGATGCATCTTTGGTTTTATTATAGAGTCGACATATTTCAACAGCTCACAGGAATAGTCAAGTTATCAATTTGTTATTTTTCCAGCAAAAAAATATCAAATATTCTGGTTTCATTGTGAGTATTTGCTGCTTTTATTGTCTGATGTTCTAGTATAGTGAATACATTCTATTCAGGATTGTTGATTGGAAAACAACACCGATTTGAAGATTTCGGGAAATTGTCAAATTACATTTTTCACTTTAATGAGAACATACTTCCATCAACCTTCTGGGAGACCACATCAGTCAGTTATCATTTTAGAGTGTTGATGTCCTTCAAATACTGACATGTGGGTGATTTTCAATCAAAATGTAATTGCTTGAAATGTTCCCTGACAAATTCATTCAGCAGGTCATTACTGAAAATTGATTGTCTGAATTCCAAAGCAAAACTGTAGAGACGCCATAATCATACACAAACCATTGTTTAGCAGTGTGAAACAAGCTGGCTTCTATTACCGATTTCGGAATATAATATCAGCAAACCACAAAGCTAATCCTAAATTAAACGTTTCAGAAATACATTGAGAACACTGCATGCCACATTAAAAAGCATGCACTTTAACCAAATAATCCAAAGATAATGTTGTAGAAGCTTTTATGAATTGGGGTCGGGGTGGATCCCATTCTAATAGATTGTGCAGCACGAATTTTGATTAGCAGCCGCCTACAAATATTTCAAGCAATTATCATGAGCAACAAGCCACAGCAATAAACACAACAAAGCCATCTGTGCAAACAAACAGGACGCGAGGCCTGCCGAGATCAAAGTGGTTATTTGGAGGTAGCTTTACCAAGAGACCTCTCCTCGCCAGCACCTCATCTTTTAAGCTGAGTAAATAAATGGCTTGGGGCCACAAAAAGATCACATTGGATATTTTTGACTGTCTCGGAGTGCAAAGTGTTTCATTTCCTGCACTTTATAAACACTTTATGAATAGCACAGTAGATTAGAGGCCGACGAAAGCTCACTTTGTATTTCACATGAGAGAGAAAAACAAGGTTTTTGGGTTTGTTTAGTTTGAGGTAATGCATTACCATTTCTTGTTTGTTTTTACAGATTTGAAGTGTGCATTAAGCACAGTGAATTAGAGCTGGGCGATATGGAGAAAATTTAAATATCACAAGATTATTCAGCAAATACATTGATATCAATATGGCGGCGATATTGTGAAGTTGACAACTGGTGCTTTGACAAAATATTTACACAATGAGATTTTTGATAAATAATCATCAGTTATGTGGATATAACGACCAATGACGTAAAGGCAAATAATGTAACAGCTAGAACAGTCTGGAGAGTTCAGAAAAGTACATCACTTTATTGTAAAGCAGCCTTTAAAACCAGGAAAAGACAACACTTTTTCATATCACAATATTACCATATCCAAAATTTAAGATGATATCTAGTCTCATATATTGATATCGTATCGATATATTGCCCAGCCCTACAGTGAATAATGTCTGAGCTAAAAAAATAAATAATGGGGTACAGGTGCATTACTACCAACAGTGACAGTGGTGTAAGAAATGAGGAGAGCAGCTCATTTAATCGTAGGCTAGAAGGGGGAAGCCTTGGCTGAGCTAGTTGACTAGGAGGCGGGGTGGATGGGCACACAGGCTAAGTGATTAGCATCCATCACTGTCTGTTCCTCTCAGACAGCGAGGGGGACGTGACAGATGAAGGAGGCACAATCACGGGTGAAACAGCAAAGCATGGCAGAATAAAGAAGCCTGGGAGGGAAGAGGATGAGCCCGACCCCGCTGAAACCAATGACAACGTTGGGACATTAGCTTTTAAAGGTCAAGATAAAGACGGGGGATGGTGGGGGGGGATGTGTGCTTTGTGAAGATGACAGAGGTCTGAATAGCCATTTTCTGTGTGTGGGGAAGTTAGAGAAGGTGCATTGGTAAGAACCCTGTAGGCTACAGGTAATATGCCTATAATGGAACAATGAGGACAAACATCAGTCTCGAGCGCATTTCCACATAGGGTTACAATACTTTTAAAATGGTGCTGGTGCCTAAACAGTGCCTGAACCGATACATTATAAAAAAATAAAAAATAAAAAATAAAGAAGAGCACAAAACGACAGTTGGCAACATTAAAGAATAGAGGCCATATGGTAAAAAAAAATTTAATAACAATAACTTTTTGCTGTTAAACAACAAAAAGAAGAACCACTAGATGGCAGAAGGGTACAACAACAGCTTGAGTTTCTCGAGGTGCACTTGAATGCACTATGAGCTTACGAGGTGCAATTGAATGCACCATTAAGTCCCATCAGTGTTGTTCTTCCGACCACTCCGACTCTGGCAGAGGCCGTGGTATCTGGAAAAGTGCAGCTAATCTCCTCTGCGTCTTTAGCTGCAGACTGTTGGATGTTCCGGTGTTTGAATCCTTCCCAGTGAAATACAGCCACAGTTTAGACTGTTTAAAACTGTGTTTAAGCCAGCTTCTAGCCAGCGGTAGGCTAAGGTTACCTGCTGCCAAATGTAATGTTAAGTAGCATTACATGCAGTGATGCTTCTGTTGCCTGTAACGTCTGTTTTAGTGCACCAGAGTGCAACACAGGCTTGTAAGTGGCACCGAAATGAGGCATAAAAATCTGCGTTATCATTCGGCCAGGTAGATACCGTTCGTTTAGGAACCAATGCTATATTGGCACCAGGTTTTGGTACCTAACTCTATTCTCACGTCTTAACACAGCCTAAGATGCATCTCAACCTGACAGGAACAACAGTATGTTTAGCAGAAAAAAAAATATGCCAATGCAAATGTAGGGTATTTGCACTTGCAGCCGGACTAGAGAGCATGGCCATTCCCACATATTTTGTTTTACCCCCAAGCACTGACTCTCCTTTGGTCACACTAGTGTGACTAAAGACCTCAGCTAAGTGTGTGCAATTTTGTGACTTGTAATTTTCCTCATGACAAGGTAAGTTTCAGAGCAGTGTTTTTAGTTCAATGACTAGTCTTTTATAAAAAACAAACCAAAGCTGCATGAGCTCTATTTGTCACTGTTGGCAGTTTTTCATTCCCTGACACAAACTACTCTGCCACTGCCACTATGTAATTAAATCATTATCAAATCATAGTTTGGCTGCCATTCTTTCACTTAAACCAATTGCTTCATACTTTGTGTAGCCCTGTTTGACATGAGACAAAGTTCAGTGGTTCCTTTTCCTGTCTGCTGTCTGACATTTCTTTCTCCTCCACCCGCGGTAAGGTGTATTTACTGGCATGGAGACGTGTCCGATCCATAGTGAGCGGATTAGCT